>NC_135312.1:55423583-55729235 GCF_048772815.1 Callospermophilus lateralis | reverse complement strand
AAAGAACCTCACCCCCCCACTGGTGCATAGGCCTATCCACAAGTATGGCTATATGCTGGACCGGTAGTCAGTGACGGGTATGATCCAATTGCAGTGGTATCAACCTAAGACAGGAGACTGACGCCTAGAGGTCAGTTAATCCGATGATGGGTAAAAACCATATGTTGAATTGGATAGCCTAACAGGCACGGTCCCTAGCCACATTGCTTGTTGCTTAATTAAACAGAAGGGGGGAGATGCTAAGAGCTATAGCCAAGCAGTATGATGCATGGCATTTTTGGTTGAAAGATGATGCCAGCAAGCCATTGAGATGATATGATTATGTTAAGATCTGCATTCTTATGGATATTAGACTCCTGCTGTCCACCTCGGCCTGCTACGGGACTCCTGGAGAGTTCCCATTGGTTGCGGAAGTGCAGTAGGAGGGAATTCCAGAGGAGGGACTTCCTGTTGGGGTCTGGGAGAACGCCTTGTGGGTTGGTCGGCAATCTTCCGGGGAGCGTATGGGGCATTGGCAGCAGTTTCAAAAATCAAGTTTGTTCCTGCTTGAGTGGCTCCTGATTTTGTGCCCAGCCAGACTGTGGCAGTCTTGTCACTGATCAGGGTTCCTGCTTCCAAGCCTCCAGATACTGAAGCCCAGATCCCTTCCAGTTTTCTATGTCTTGGATTTTCTCTAACTGTTCCCTTTTGGAATAATTTTTCTGTTAGGAGGAAAATAGCAATGATCACTTTTAAATGACAGTGCAGACTGTCTCCTCTATTTTCAGCCCCTGTCGTTTTCTCCTTTTGTGTAGTACAATTTTCTTTGTGTAGATGCAGAATGAAAAACATTTCAAATCTGTAGCCTAAGCTAATCAACAGATGCCCACAGTCAAATCTGCTTCCGGTCTGTTTTCTGTGTACTATGGTCTTGTCCTTCCCCTTTCCTGCCCTTTCTTCCTGTGTCTCCCTGTGACACATTTCAAGGGTCACTTTTTTTTTTTTGTAATCATTTATACTAATGTTAGGAAACCTGACCACAAAGAGGGCCCGCAGAAAGGAGACAACTCACTAAGAGGAGGCAAGTGCTGGGTCAGTGCTATCATTTTGAAGTGGAAAAAAAGGCTTCATTCAAGAATGAGAAAGCAATTCTTGTTTTTGCTGCTGTTTTGACCAGAAAAATATAAAATGAAGTCAGTGTTGATCAAGAGATATTAGTTACAAAAATGTCCTACAGAAAATAATCTGCCATTCTAACTTTGCCCCTTTACTGTTACGTAATTGTGAATGGTCAAAGACTATGTTTACACTCAGTGTGTGAGTTCTGACCAAGAAAAGTGTTACGTGACTTCAGAGTACATCTGAGCAGAGTCAATTACTTGAGCTATTTTGGTATTTATTAACTTTTCTCATAAAAAATAAATATAAAAAAAATCAAATATTCAAGTGATCAATGAAAACCCTATGTATGTTCAAGTAAAACTGTATTAACTGCCCCCTAATAATGGTTATGAAGGGTGGGAGGGCTTACGTAGACATACTTCTTAATCCTTGCTGTTTTGATACCCAAATCTAGATACATAATTTTGCTCACAGTTACTCTTTTAGTAAAAGATAATTTGTACCTATAGAATTGTATTTTGAAATACTCATTTTACACAACAATTTTATATTTATTTAAACTAATATTTTCAATAAAGCACTATTGTCTAGGTATTTATAAACATACACACACACACACACACACACACACACACATACATACATACATACACACAATTATCATCTTTGGCTTGTCCCTTCTCTTAAGTTACTTTCCCTCAAAACTCCCTTGGTGAAGGGTTTCTTCTTTTTTGTTTGTTTTTGCCCTTTTCTTATTTTAGATTGAGCCTCTGGAATTTTTGTCTATTTCCACTCAGATTTACTAACCATTTACTTTAAATTTCTTGATTTTTTTTTACTCTGTAGTTTCATTCAGTTCAGTGTAATTTCTAGCTTCAGGCTTATACAGGTAGATTTATGTATATCTCTATACTATATGGATCAAGTTGAATCAAATTATCCCTAAGGATCCTTCTACCTTGAATACATCAGGATTCCATGTTTCCCATGTGATGGTTTTATTAAATGAGACAAGGTCCTAAATGGTGGGAAAAAATGTAACAAGTTAGGAAACTGGGGCTCAAGTTGGAGAGCTTGTCCATTCCTAAACTAAACAGTTGCTTTGCAGGCATTACTTTCTATACAGATCAACTTAACACTTTTAAGAAAGGAAATATGCAAACTTTTTAAACTGTATTAATAAAATGAGAGTTTCCTATACTTTTTTATCAAACTTTTCTGAAAGAAAAATATAGCTACTGCCTCTAATCTGTGCGTATCAATTTTTTCAAAAATTAGCAGCAAATAGAATATATAAACATAGAAACAAATTAATATTAGTGACTCCATTCATAATGATAGCTAAGTTAGAAATCAAGCAGAAATGAATGCACTGTTGAGAGTTTATTCACATTCCATATTTTGTCCAAATACAAATCAAGAGCTTACTAACTAAAAGAAGTTTAAAGTTACAAAAATAAACTTTCATAATTTGTACTAAGATTGTATAGCTACAATGTTCCGTTCCTTAAATTTTAGTAGATCAGATTCAGAATATTTTCACTACAGGGTAAAAAATTTTTTCTCCTCAGTATCTTCTAAAGTTTAACAAATTGTCAGTGTTTTGTGATCTTCCAGTGGTTTTAGCTAAATCTTTCCCAATCTGCTCCCTGGCTGAAGCTGGGAATTTAAGTCCTGGAATTCTTGTATCTTTTCAAGCAGCTCCATATGGAATAACATTGAAAAATAAATTATCTGATCTAAAAAAAAAAACTTGAAACATTTAAAAAATAGATCTAGGACTGGGATTATAGCTCAGTGGTAGAGTGCTTACCTACATGTGTGAGGCACTGGGTTTGATCCTGAGCACCACATAAAAATAAATAAAATAAAGGTGTCCCTATACAACTATGAATATTTTTTTAAAAAAATAAATCAAATAAATAATTGGTCTATTTTCTGCTCTAGCTTAATTATAGTAAAACTAATTAATGTAAATGTTTTAAAATGATTTTTAAATATGATTATAGGATGTATAAGTTTTAAATTATTCAAATTAGTTTTTAATTATATAGACATTGAATAGAAAAATTTCTCTTATTAGAATAATGTATGTGGGTTTGAAGGTATTTTCTAAAAATAGTTCACTTAATACAGTGTGACAAGAACATATTCAAATAGAATAAAGAACTAATTTCAGTAACATGGAATGTTGATAATGGTAATGTCCTTTCAAAATGCTTCTGATTTATAGTTGTGACATGGCAAGTATATTTAGCATTAACAGCTTCAATAAGTAGTTTAAATACATATAATTGCTATTTCAATATTTATTTGCGCAATTTATGTTTTCATGCATTAAAATTATATGTTAGCCTTTCTGCATTTAATGTCTTAAAAGCAAGTGGTGGTATTGATTAGTCCAAACTTCTTTTTGCATCTATATAGAATATTGGGGCAGGGTGGGAGCACATCAGGAATGATGGTATCTGAAGCAAACAATGCCCTGGCATCACAGCAAACACTTTGTTTAGATTATTGCCTTAAAGATAATTTAAAACAACTTGACTCATGCAGCATGGAGATATATACAAATCTACATGTTCAAGTCTGCAGCTAGAAACTGACACTGAACTGAATTTATCTACAGAGTAAATAATTGAGAAATGTGAAGTAAACGGTTAGGTAACTATTTATTTAAGAACCACAGTGTTCTTGTTGACAGGGCAGAAGGCACTAAATAACATTCCATACTTTCAGTGGTGTCTCTTATTCAGGTTTAAAATTTATTGAGTGTCCCCTATATGCCAAGCCTTATTAGACTCTGAGGATACAAAACATTAATAAGGCATATTCCCTGACTTCAAGGAGCACACAGTTCAACAAACATTGGAAGATAATTATAGTGCAACATTGTAAGTTACTATACATGTGCAAGTTAGGACTTGGAGAAAGGCAATCTTGTCCATAAATCAGATCTGTGGGCTTTAACCTCTTCAGCTACATATGCAATTAAAGAGACTGTTGAATTCCAAATTTGTCAATGAGTTCATTTTTACTTGTGAAAGAATTTTGCCTGCAGAAATGGAATGAGTCAGCAGAGTACTGAGGGAGGTAAGGAGGATCAAGATGTGCAATTTCTATATGTTCGATAAAAGATTAAAGCAAACTGTAAAGATGGCAGATTCACTGGAAGAGGCAGTTCTCACAACTCCGGGACTCAAATAGCAAGGAAATCACATCTCCAAGAAATGAAAAAGGGGGGAGAAAAAGCCACTGTGCTTCTACTCAATGTGGGAGAGAAAGCCTTAAACCTTGGAAAAGTTGGTGAACGCCAGACAAGGCTAAGGAACTGAATTGGAGCTGAGCTCCAGGTGAGAGCTGGGTGGGGGAAAAAGAAAACAGAAAAATACAAGGTCGGAGGGGCACACCACCCTGGGCAGACCAGAGGCTATTTGGCCAAATAAACTAGTAAGCAAAAGATATGGTCAGCCAGCTCTGCACAGGGTGCATAGACTTAAACATCTCCATGTGAAAGCATGAACTCAAACCGGATGCTTGGATCCTGGAATTCTAAGCTAAAACCATTGTAGGAAGATCTAAAGTGAGCCTAGATATCAGGTGTCTCTGGCATAGAAATCATATTGCCTGGGGGCATTAAAGATGAGAAAGGCCAGAGAAAGTCTGTGTTCCCTTCCTCTACTCTATTGAATCCACAGGGAGAAAGACCAGCAGATGGGAAAAACTGAATAGGGCTGAATGACTGAGTTCAGTCCTCAAATCCTCCCCCAACCCTTGAAATTCAAAAAACAAAAAGAATATTGGGCGGGGCGCGGGGGGGGGGGGACTTTCATTGACTATTCTGCTAATTTGTTTTTGCTTTTGGTACATTTTGATTTATTTTTGAATGTATAGTGATTGACAAATGAAGGACATTGTGTGCTTGTACATATATATATATATATATTTGTTTCTGTTGTTTTTCTTTAGCCTTTAGCTTTTTTAAAAATTATTTCACACTCTTTTTTTTAAGTTTCTTATTTTTCAGTTTTTTTTTTATTTGGTAAGATTAGGTCATGAATTAGTATCTGTTGGATTGACTCTTCCTATTGACTCCTTCACAACTCTGTTTTCCTTTATTTATACTTCTCTCTTTTTAACAGCCAAACTGTACTGCTCTTTCTTTCACTCTACCTTTAACTCTATTACGTCTATTTTTTTCTTTACTTATTTTGTTTGTTTGTTCTCACCTCTTAATAATACTTCCTGTGGCTTCTACATAGACCCTACTCACCTCTTGAATCTTAAAACCATTTTCTACTGCCCCATATCACCTTCTTTTCCTCTTAAATAACTCATCTTTAACTGGATACATATACATACTCATATATTCTTTTTTTTCTTTTCCTTTCTACCATTTTATTAGAATGCAATTCTTTTTCATGGATCAATATTTCAAAACCTAACATGTTTGATTAGAATATATTGATTTTGTTTTTGAAAAATGTTATTTCTATTTTGTATATATTGTTTTTTCTTTTATCTTTCTTTTAATTTTTTTAAAATATTTTTATTTTATTTTAATTTTCTCTCATTTATCAATTTCCTTTTACTCTCTTTCTTCCTTTTCCTCCACTAACAGCCAACCTTTAGTTTTCTCTCTTTCACTTATTATTTAATTTTTTACCTCTATTTTTGCTCTTCCTCCTTCATAATCATTATATCCTACATCACTTCTATTATTTCACTGGATATCACAAGACATTGTAAACCCATATGTAAACTTACTGATTTCACCGTGGGCAATAACTAATCATATTATTTCTCAGTATTGTAACAACTGGCATTGTAGATTTCATTACAAAAGGCACTTGGTTTAATCCTATAATTGTTTGGATAAGTTGTTGTTACTATTTGTCTCCCACTAAACTGTGAAATACTGGAAACCTTCAGGGACATTCTTAAGTCCACAAGGTAGAAACTCTACTGCCTCAAAACCAACTGTTAGATGGCTAGACATTAAAATAACATGAAATAGGAAGGGAACCAATTGCCTGAAAAAACAAAATGCATTAAAAACAGAATCCATCAACACCATAGTGGAGGAAATGTCAGAGAAGGAATTCAGAGTTAAATTGATATGTGAGGTGAAGGCTGATATAAGGGAACAATTATAGGTAACAAAAGATCGTGTCAATAAAGAAATAGAGATTCTGAAACAAACAAAAATTGAGGAAATGAAGGAATCAATAAATCAAATAAAAAATTCATTAAAAAGTATCACCAGCAGACTAGACCAACTAGAAGACATAGGCTCAGGCAGTAAGACAAAATATATAATCTTGAAAATAAAGCTGGGCATGCAAAAAAAAAAAATACACACACACACACACACACCCATGAACAGAACTTCCAGGAAATATGAGATAACATGAAAACACCAAAGTTAAGATTTATCAGAATAGACAAAGGACAGAGATATAATCCAAAGGAATGCACAATCTTTTCAGTGAAATAATGTCTGAAAATTTCCAAAACTTTAAGAATGAACTGGACAATCAAATATAGGAAGCATACAGGACCCCAAATATACACAATGACAACAGACCCACACCAAGGCACATTATTATGAGGATGACTAACATACAGATTAAGGATAGAATTCTAAAGGCTGACAAAGAAAAAAAAATCAAGTAACATTTTTGAGGGAAACCAATTTGGGTCTCAGCTGAATTGTCAAGCCAGACCCTTAAAGCTAGGAGGTTTGGAATAATATATACAAAACACTAAAAGAAAATGAATGCCAGCCAAGAATACTATACTCTGCAAAACTAAGCTTCAGATTTAACAAAGAAATAAAAACCTTTCATGATAAACAAATTCACAATCAAAAAGCCTACACTACAAAAGATTCTCAACCAAATATTTCATGAAGAAGAAATGAAAAATAAAAATGAGATGCAGCAAAGGGGGAAACTATACAAGAAGTATATACAATCAGAAAAGAAACTACTTCAAATTAAAAACTAGAAAGACTTCAATGACAGTCAATGAGAATAATTTCTTAATAATAACTTTGAATGTATATGGCCTTTACTCATCATTCAAAAAACACAGACTGGCAGATTGGATTAAAAAACAAGACAATCAGAACCAAGAATATGATGTCTCCAAGAGACTCCCCTCATAGGCAAAGATCACATACTGAAGGTTATAGTGTAGCAAAAAAATGTATCATTCATATGGACATAACAACCAAGCAGGGGTTTCTATTCTTGTATCCAATAAAGTGGACTTCAAGTCAAAATTAATCAGAAGGGATAAAGAAAGCTATTTCACACTACCTAAGGTAACTATACTTCAACAAGACATAACAATCTTAAATATTTATGCAAACCCAAACTAATGGAGTATCTATGTACATAAAACAAACCCTTCATGATTTCAAGAATCAAATCGATCAAAACACAATAATACTGGATGACTTTGGCATGCCTCTCTCACCAATGGATGGATTTTCAAATAAAAAACTAAAGAACGAAGCCATACAGCTAAAAAAAATATATATTAATTTAGACTTAACAGACATGTATAGAATATTTTATCCTCCACACTCAATACACTTTCTTTTTAGAAGCACATGAAACATTCTCTAAAATAGACCACATCTGAGTCCCCAAAGCAACTCTTAGAAAATGCAAAAAAAAGAGATAATACCTTGCATTCTATCACATCATAATGGAATAAAATTAGAAATTCATGATAAAATTAAAAATAGAAGCTACTCTAACTCATGGAGATGAAATAATACACTATTGAATGAATAATTGATAGCTGAGGAAGTCAGGGATGAAATTTTAAAAATACTTAGAATTAAATGAGAATAGCAATACAAATTATCAAAATCCATGGGACACTATGAAGGCAGTTCTAAGAGGAAATTTCAGTGCATTGAGTTTATTCATTAAAAGAAAATAAATAACCTAATTTCACATCACAAAGCCCTAGAAAAAGAAGAACAAACCACCACCCAAAGCAGTAGAAGACAAAAAACAATAAAAATCAGAGCCAAATTTAATTAAAGTGAAACAAACTAAAAATTCAAAAAAATCAAGGAAACAAAAATTTCATTCTTTGAAAAGATAAACAACATTAATAAACCCTTAGCCAATCTAACAAATAAAAAGAGAAAAACCCAAATAAATAAAATTCTTGATGAGAAATGAAATATCACCATGACATGACCAAAATAAAGATGATAATCAGAAGCTACTTTAAAAATCTATATCCCATTAAAATAGAAAATCCTGAGGACATTGACAAATTTCTAGAGTCATATGAAATATCCAAACTGAATCAAGGGAACTTAGAAATTTTAAGCAATTTCAAGTTGAAGATGCCATCAGAAGGCTACAACAAAGAAAAGCCCAGGACCATATGGTTCTCAGCTGAGTTCTACAGGACCTTCAAATGAGAGCTTACCCCAATAATTCTCAAATTATTCCATGAAATAGAAAAGGAGGAAACCCTTCCAAACTCATTCTATGAAGCTAGTATCACACTGATACAAAAGGCAGACAAAGACACATTAAGGAAAGAAAACATCAGACCGACATCCTTGAAGAGCAAATTCTCAATAAAATACTGGCAAATTACATACAAAAACAAATTAAAAACATAGTGCACTATGATCAAGTGAGGTTCATTCTAGGGATGCAAGGTTGGTTCCACATACAGAAATCAATAAAAGCAGTTCACCACATCAATAGACCTACAGACAAGAATCACATGATTATCTCAACAGATGCAGAAAAAGCATTTGACAAAGTTCAGCATCCATCCATTCATGCTGAAAACACTAGAAAAACTAGGGATAGTAAGGACATACCTCAACATTGTAAAACTTATCTATGCTAAACCCAAAGTCAATATCATTCTAAATGGAGAAAAAAGGAAAGCATTCCCTCTCCAACATTGGAACAAGACAGGAATGCCCTCTTTCACCATTCCTATTCAACATAGTTCTCCAAACCGTAGCCAGAGCAATCAGACAAAACAAAAAAAGTAAAAGGATAGGAACAGGAAAACAAGAGCTCAAACTATCCCTGTTTACTAACAACACGATTCTACATTTAGAAAACCCAAAAAACACCACTAGAAAGCTTCTAGAACTCATGAACAAATTCAGCAAAGTAGCAGGATATAAAATTAACACCAATTAATTAATTGCCTTTCTATACACCAAGGATATATCAGCTGAAAGAGAAATTAGGAAAACTCATCAAAGAAATAAAATATTTTGGAACCTAACAAAAGAGGTGAAAGACCTCTATAATGAAAACTACACCACACTAAAGAAAGAAATTGAAAAAGACTTCAGATTGGAAAGATCTCCCATGTTCCTGGATAGGCAAAATTAATATTATCAAAATGGCCATACTACCAAAAGTGCTTATACAGATTTAATGCAATTCCTATAAAGATCCCAGATATGCTCTTTACAGAAATAGAAAAAGCAATCATGAAATTTATTCAGAAAAATGAAAGACCCAGAATAGCCAAAGCAATCTTTACCACAAAAAGTGATGTAGGAAACATCCCAATACCACACTTCAAATTATACTACAGAGCTATAGTAACAAAAATTGCATGGTATTAGCACCAAAATAGACATGCAGACCAATAGAACAGAATAGAAGACACAGAAATTCACCCATATAAATACAGTTAGCTCTCCCTAGACAAAGTGCCATAACTATACATTGGAGAAAAGATGGACACTTCTACAAATGGTGCTGGAAATCTATATGTAATAGAATGAAAATGAACCCCTGTATCTCTCACTACACAAAATTCAACTATGGATCAAGGACCTATGCATTAGACCATAGACTCTGCACTTCCTAGAAGGAAAAGTAAGCCCAACTCTCCAACAAGTCAGTTTGGCAACTGAATTCCTCAACAAGACCAAAGCATAAGAACTGAAATCAAGAATCAATAAATGGAATGTTAGCAAACTAAAAATTTTCTTCTCAGCAAAGGAAGAATCAAAAACAAGAACAGAGATTCTACAGAATGTGAGAAAATCTTTACCACCAGTACCTCAGATAAGTAAAGCATTAATTTGAGGATATTGAAAGAACTCAAAAAACTTAACACCAGAGGAATAAATAACTCAATTAAAAATGTGTGAAGGAACTAAACAAATACTTCACAGAAGAATAAATATGAATAGTCAACAAACAAATGAAAAAATTACAACATCTCTAACAATTAAAACTATACTGAGATTCCATCTCACTCCAGTCAGAATGGCAATTATAAAGAATGCAAGTAACAATAAATGTTGGCAAAGAAGTGGGGGGAAAGGCATAGTCATACATTGTTGATGGGACTAAAATTTGGTGCAACCACTATGGAAAACAATGTGGAGATTCCTTAGAAAATTTGGAATGGAACCACCATTAGACCCAGTTATCCACTCCTCAGTCTTTACTGAAAGGACTTAAAAACAACATACTACAGTGACTCAGCCACATCAATGTTTGTAGCAGCTCAACAACACAATAGCCAAGCTGTTGAATGAAATACTGACCTTACCAGTAAATGGATGCAATTGGAGAATATCATGCTAAGTGAAATAAACCAATCCCCCCCCAAAATTAAGGCCAAATGTTCTCTCTGATTTATGGACACTAACTGAAAACAAGGGAGGTTCAGGAGGGGAATAATAGAAATCCACTGGATTAGAAAAAGGGAAACAAAGGGATGAGAGGAGGGAAGAGAAAAGGAATATCAGTAGAATTAATCAGCCATAACTTTTCCAGCCTTTTATTTGAATACATGACGAGAGAAAATTCACATCATTTACAACCACAATACTGGGATCCTAAATAGAATAAGTTATATCCTATGTATGTATAATTGGATTAAATACATCCTACTGTCATATATAGCTAAAAAGAACAAATAAAAAAAAGCAAACAGCTCCAACTTAGAAAATGATGGAACTTCCTATGTTAAGAAAGAAAGAAAATCAGTCTAGCAAGCAGAAAAGAAAAACAGAATTTGTAATTATTTGGGTTTCCAAGCAAAGCTAAGTAAGAGGATATGGTCATTTTAATATTAGAAGACTCACTACCACCACAGAATAATATCCTCATAGAAAACTACAAAAGTTCCATGGGGAAATAGATTATCTAATAAGACTGAAAGTCTGTAGATGACTTGACTATTTAAGGATGAAACAGTTTTCCTATTTCAAGCAGAATATTCTTTCTTTTTTCAGGGGAAGGGGTTACAAGGATTGAACTCAGGCATTCAACCACTGAGTCACATCCCCAGGACTATTTTATATTTTATTTAGAGACAGCAACTTATTGAGTTGCTTGGAGCCTTGCTTTTGCTGAGGCTGGCTTTGAACTCGCAATCCTCTTGCCTCAGCACCCTCCCCATCCCCCGCCAGCCACTGGGATTACAGGTGTGCCCCACCAGGCCAGGCCAGCATTTTCTTTATCAATAGCATACATCTGGGAATCTGAAAGGTCTGTTGTGGAGATGTGATTCTGAGTTGAGTATATTTTAAATGCACATGAATAATGAGAGGGAAAAAAGTAGCTTTCCAGGCAGAAGGAATGACATGTGCAAATATTTGTGGGGAAAAAAAGTAAAATTAAAAAAATTTTTGAAAAAAAAAAAAGCATGAAAGAAACTGAGGACACTACACCAAGTTGGAGGGAAGTATAGTGTGAGTGCAACAAGAGTAGGAGGTGGCTTTGTATGTCCCCATAGCTACAGTAAGTATCTGGTTTTTATTCAAAATCCATAAGACATGGAATGAATTTATTAGCTCAATGATATAATCTGACTTATGCTTCAGAAAGGTTATTCTGGTTGCCATGGGGGGAAGAACTCAAAGAGGGCAAGAGTATATATAGGAAGACTAATCAGGAAACTAATGCAACAATCCTAGAAACAGAGAATGAGATATTGAATTGCTTTAATGGTGGAGAAATGGAGAGAAGGAAAAGTATTAGAGAGATTTAGGAGGAGTACTGGCTTTTCACCTAAGCAAGAGAGTCCCCTTTCTGAAAGTTAATGCTTAGAAGACCTCTCATGACCTCCATCTCTATTCTGCTCCATGGAGCAATAAGTTTCAAAACCAAGGCTATGTGAGCACCAAAGTCTGCCTTCCTTCTCTTCTAGACCATGATTGGGCACACTGATTCTGGGATTCCCTATCCAAATAGCCATGAGTCTCTTCTAGAGCCTGAGAGGGCTTCTGACATGCACAAATCCCACCAGGGGCAAAGAATATCACTGACATGTTTACCACTAGGCCTGAGGAGTGGCCAGGAGGCAGCTATTCACAGGGGCAAGGGTGGAGCTGGGAAAGGAGAAGTGAAGTTTCCACACAATGCATGAGGGAGCCAAGGATGGGCAGAGCAGAGATGTGGGCCAGGGCTGGAGCCTGATTGTCCCCAGCACAAAACTCCAAGTGTGACGATTTAGACCTTTTGCCTTGTATAATGCAATAATTTTAATACAACAAAATGGTCTAGCAAGTGTCAGTCTTCCTATAGAAAAATCTTTGGGAGGATTGGACATGTTGAGTTTTAGGCATTTTTTATTTTTTTAAGAAGAGATGTCAAGTAAGTAAATTATAGATATAAGGATCTAGAGGTAAGCCTAACCTTGAAACATTATTTGTGAATGTTTGAGAAGGGCAAGATTGAAATAGCCTAGAGAGAAAGGAAAGTGAAACAGAGAGAGCCCCATGATAGAGTCTTGAGAAAAATCAAGGAATCAAGAATAGGTGGCCCACAGAAGTGGGGAGGAGTGGTAGGTCAAGGCAGTGTTATACTAAGGAGCACGGGGAAGAGAGTGCTTGAGAAGGAATAGTTCAAGAATTACAAATATTACCAGCAAGGATTACAGATGAGAATTGAAAAATCATCTGTTGCATGAAGGTGACTGAGATCCCTAACACAGCTACTTTGGTTAGAATGATAAGACCAAAATCCAGACTGCAGTGGATATAGAAAGGACTGAAATATGAAAGATAAGAAACCGGCTTAGATAACTTTCCCAAAAAATTTGAATGTGAAGTGGGCAGGTGTTGAGAGTTGAGGGCAAATGAAAGGTTTTGCTTGAGAGCATACAGAAATCCCAAAGAAGGGTTCCACTGAGATTCAGGTATTAAACATACAAAATAGAAGAGATAATGGATGAAAGGATAAGCTCAAAAGTACAAATGAAGCTGAGCAGAGGAGCAGCTTACCTAGCAAAACTGAAGGGAAGCAGGATTGAATGGATGTAGATACAGTTAGATTTGTTCATTTAGAATCAAAATCCATCTGTAACTCCTACATTGTTTTGTCTTCGAAGTAGGGGCACCTAAGAATGAAGAGCCTGGAGTTGAATACTACAGGGAAATGGAGAAGCATGAGGCAGTCAGAGTGAATGAGAGAGAATCCTGAGTGGAGAGATTGATTGCCTTGGGCTACGTTGAAAAGTAAGAAAAATCTATAACCCTAACCCTAACCTCAAAGGCCTGTCTTGGTCTCCCCCACCCCCAGGACATATCTCTTAGGGGCACCAAGTCCTCACTATTACCCAGCCTGTCATTCCCATGTGCCTTTTCTCTAATGCATACCACATGCCAGAAATTTCCATTTCTTAACTTGCTGGCAAAATCAGAGAGGTGACAAAGAGCAACAATTTATTAAACAAGCTTCAAAAACCCTGACAGTCCCTACCTCAAAACCATATATATTCACAATTTTCTATTTCCACTCCCAAACTACACCTAACTTTCCTAGAAGTAGAGGAAATTTAGAAAGAGCTGCTACAGTCTCTGAGTTCCCAGTGGAGGGTATCTCAGTGAGGTGACAAAGTGGAGAGAAGAAACTAAAGCAGTAGTTCTGTGCTGCTTCAGATCTTATCACACAGGTCCTAGCCCACTGAAACAGAGGTTAACTGACTGTTTTAAATAGCCATTACAGCCTGAACTTTGATGTGCAAACTTTGATTCCAAAGTTTGTTTGTTTGGCTCTTCAGAAATTCCTTCCTCTCTGTCTTTCATTGAAGTTAATAGATTAATGTTTCCTTACAAGTGAAATGCTTCAATTTGTGTCCTACATCCCCAGCATAAAGTCCTTGAAAGCACAATCCATGTCTCATGTTCATATATCTAACAGTCTAGGACATATCTTGAATCAAGAACTATTTAAAATTTTCACTGGTTGTTAATTTAATTTAACTGATAAAGAGACAACCTCACCCATGTGGCAAGTGGCCTGAGCAACTTGATGAGTCCTCCCACACTTGTCTTTTTTCACAAGAATGCCATGAGTATTAGCATAGTTAGATAAAATGGAGGTAAAGAGGTTAGCAGAAGCTGTCTTGTTGTCACCATGGCCAACTGAAGAGGC
The DNA here is from genome assembly GCF_048772815.1 of Callospermophilus lateralis. Classification (NCBI taxonomy): domain Eukaryota; kingdom Metazoa; phylum Chordata; class Mammalia; order Rodentia; family Sciuridae; genus Callospermophilus; species Callospermophilus lateralis. The sequence goes on along the minus strand of NC_135312.1, from coordinate 55,714,722 downwards.
TACAACACTCTAGCATTAGATATACTGGGGTCTCTTTGAACAGGTTTATGATCTATCTCATTGGCCCAGTAGATACATTCATTGCAAAGAATATTGGTCAATACTTACTTACAATGAGCCTTTAAGACAGACACTTCTTTGCCCTTCCCACTCAAATCTAAGTCCCTATCTAATGGTAATTCCCACTTACATTCTTTTGTATTCTATTACCTTAGTAAGCAAAAGGGACTCTCAAGAAAGTCAAACATGAAAATCTTTCCAGTAACTCTACAGTTACTCTCCAGTTTCTCTACAACAAGGGTCTTTGTTGTAGAGAAACTTGTTCATAGCCACTCACCATGGTTCTTGATGGTTCTTGAAAATCAAATTGAAATGTCAGCCACAACAACCTAATCCATCCTTATAGAGGTTACTCTTTGGCTCATTCTCATTATGACTTAAAATTGAGAATAATCCTGGGAAATATCAAATATAAAATGTGTTTGCAAGAAAAGGAAGGGCAGATATTGGTGGCATTCTTTCACTCAAAAGAACAAATCTGGTTTGGCTAGATGTTAACATAGATCCCCTTCTTGTTAAACCAAACAAATGTAATCAGTGATAGATATAGTGAGGGGAATGTGTTTCTCTTCAGAAGCAGGCATGATCTCACTCATATGTGGAGTCTAAAAAATTGGTCTCATAGACATTGAAAGTAGAATGGTGGTTATAAGGGGATGGAGAGTGTAGAGGGAAGTGAGGGGTGGGGAGAGATTGATCAATGTGTACCAAGTTGCAGTTAGATAGGAGCAAGAAGCGCTGGTGTGCTATGGCATAACAGGATGACCTCAGATAACAATAATGTTCTGGGCATTTTAAAAAGTCAAAAGAGAAAATTTAAAAGTATTCACCTCAAAGAAATGATAAATGTTTGAGGATATGTTTGTGTGTGTGTGTGTGTGTGTGTGTGTGTGTTTAACCAGATTTAAACATTACACCATGTATACCTGTATCACTACATTATAGAATATTCCATTAATAAGCTAACTTTTATTTTTATTTATCAGTTAAAAATAAATTTATTTTGAATTTTTATAAGTGTCTATGACCATTTCAAATTTCAGATATTCTCACAACAGATTCTAAATGGAACCCAGTACTTCATATTAATTTATTATTTTCAGTAAAATAGTACATATGTGATATACATGCACTTCACAAAGCTGCACATTTGTATTTCTTTCCTATTTATTCACCAAATTTATTCGAATATTTGTCTAGTGCATGCTATATTTTCCACTATTTCAAGTGTTTGTTCTAAATAACATATGAGATATTATTATGTATTATTGAAGAGCACAGACTTGGAAATAGACTCTCAAATTCAAATACCAACTCTACTACTTACTACTTGTATGTAATTGGATATGTCACTTCAACACTATGCACCTTGATTTCCTCTCCTGATAATTAGGGATAATATTATTTAATAGGGTAGCAATAAGGGCTAAATTAGTTAATACATATCAATATAAACAATGTCTGGCACAAGCTGACACTCAGGGAATTTTAACAAACTTTATCATTAGTACTGTGAGAGAAAGAAGACTGGGACCAGCAAAGGGTCTTGCTTCAGAAATGTTCAAATGAAATTGCACTTGTAGCCTGGCACATGCCTGTAATTTCAGTGGCTCAGGAGGCTAAGGCAGAAGGATCATGAGTTCATAGCCAGCCTCAGCAATTTAGCAAGGACCTAACAATGTAGCAATAAATAAAATATTTTAATAAGGGACTGGGTTGTGGTTAAGTAGTTATGTGCCACTGGGTTCAACTCCTGATATTTAAAAAAAAAATGAAGTTGTAGATATGCACACAAAAGCACTTAAGTAACAAGGCAGATCGCCTTATAGGTACTCTAAGATTATCCACACAGGATGGGAGAAACTTCTTTGGGTCCCCGTGGTCAGAGATGTGACTCATTCGAATGTCTTTAGAAAAAAAAGTACAGGTTGAACATTTTACTATCCTCATTATTCAGACCAATTCAGTTTTAAAAGAATAAAATAGATTTTAGACCTATGATGCACACATAATTTAAAAATTAATAATAATTTTAAAATAATCTTTAGAGAAAATTGGTTGCATATTCTTTGACTTGAAGGAATTGACATTTCAGTTGGGGAAAACAGAAAATAAGCAAGTAAACGCAAAAATGCAAATGACTTAGTTTTCTGTACTAAGTTGATGATAATAAAATGTGAAAAGTACTCAATTAATGTGACCAATGAAAGGCAGAAACTTTACTGAAGGATATCAGAGAAGGCCTGTCTAAGGAAGTGACATTTCAGCTGAGATTGGAATGATGACACATTCCAATATATGTTTGGGAAGATGAGGGGCAAGTTCACTAAATGCAAAAGACACAGTAGGTGAAAAGGGTCTAATAGAGGGTGGAAAGGAGACCAGGGTGGCTCTTCTAGGTGAACAAGTGGAGAGCGAGGGAGATGAAGCCCAGAGGGAGGCAGAAGCTAGGCTCTCTCTACCTCAGTAAAGAGATTGAACTTTATTCTGGTTGTTGTGTATAGGTCAATTCTTAAGAAGCATCATAAGAAGATCTGATTTAAACTTTAGAAAGATCACTGAATGTGAAGACCCACAATGGTCATGACTGGAGATCAGAAAACTAGCAGGCTGTGGGAATAGCCCAGGCAAGAGAAGACAAAGGTCCAGAGTACCAGAATTATAGCAAAGGAAATGATAAACTGTGGCAAGATTCTGAACGTACTTTGGGATTAGAGATGTTAGCAGTAACTAACAAATCAGAATTAAAGTGTAAGGGGAAAAAAATGTTCTCTCAATGATGACTCTTAGGTTTTGACTTAACAACTGAATAATGCTGAGGCCATTTATGGAGATGAGGAAGGTTAAGGGTAAGGGCAGATGGGCAGAGGTGGGAGGATATAAACTAGATTTAAGGAAGGTAATCAATACTTCTGTTTCATCTTATCAAGTATGAAGTTATCAGACATCCTGAGAGATATGTCATGTTATTCCATATATGAATCTGTAACTTAGGGGAGAAATCCAGACCACTGATAAAAATTTGAAAAAAAAGATCTTACATAAATAGTATTTAAAGTGATGGATTTGAATAAGGTATACACCCAGGAAAGGAGTATAGACAAGAAAGAGTTGGGTGCTGAGGATGCAACCCTCAGGACTGTACCATTTAGATGTCTGAGGTTAGAGGAAGAGACAGAGAAAGCCAACAGAAAGGGGCAGTGAAGCACAGAAAAACCAGGAGCATGCAGGATGTAGGGGTCTAGAAAAGAGGACAGGCACACATGCATTGTGATGTTGCTGGTTAGCAGCACAGCCCAGACTTCTATTGTCACCTTATACGTAATTTATATGCACCTTGAAGACAGAAGAGGCCTTAAATTATTTTATTTCTCTATCACCAACACAATTTAATGGAGCTGTCTATATGGAAACATGGGGAGAACTCATTAAGTTATTGTTGATTGATTAAACACATATGTAACACAATGCAAACAAAATTTACCTTTATATGAAAAATAACAAACTTCCATTTTACTTATTTGTAGTCCTACTGAGTTGTCAATGGATATTTCTGTGTAACATCACTTGGTTATTATCCTCATGGACAATTATTGGTTAGTCACATCACACTAATCAATGTCATGATGACATATTACCTATTTTGGTGACCATGCCTCTATATCCTGATCCCAAGATTGAAATAATAGAACAAAGTAGATTTATAGTTATTTGACTGGGACAAAGAATTAACTCCAAATTTTTATTGAGAGTTAATGTTCTGAGTTTTTATGAGACATACAAAAATATAAAAGTGTGCATCAACTCCTTGTAATGATTTTATAAATTAAAAACTAAAACAGGGGGAAAACTGTATAATACATGATAGAAAGCCATGAGTGCCAGAATTACAAACATTATGTACTCCCATTCATAGTAATCTTAAATTTTGAAATTAAGAAATATTCAACACCTTAAACTTTAGAATCACCTCAGACCATAGTTAGAGACTTTGACATACAAGTCTTCTGTAGGAATCCTTTAATAGTAAAAGATGAATTCATTTAAACGTTTTAGAAATATAATGCCAGTCCATCTACCTCTGAAGGCCTCTGACCTGATGTTTACACCATAATCCTTTGCCACAGATAATTTGCAAAATCCAGGCAGACAGCAAATACTCTACAATCCTAATTGACAAAGACTGAACTATGTCCATTGAAAAGTATACACTGAGCAAATGAATTACAGAAAGTCCACACACAAAAGCATGCCTTCCAAGGACTAGCCGAGTTTTGGAGGAAGGACAAATGCTGAGTCCAGCATTTGTGTATCAATTGGGATATCTCACAGGCAGAGGGTCAACAAATGAGTCCCACTATCCTCTAATGTGGATGACAGTATAAAACTCTGAAAACCTCCAGTGAAAAACATAATAAAATAGTCATTCAATTAAATATAAAGATCTCATTTGAAGAAACACCAAAATAATATTTTATTGTTAAGTCTCATGTTCTATCAAGTCCAATTTTAATGTAAGGGACCATGTGGTAAGGTAAAACCAGAGATTATGTCATATTTCTAAAATACTTATAAAGATCACTTATGTCTTTCAATGTGGAAAAAATTTTTTAAAAAATTGCAATGTGTGGTTGGGGGTTGTTGCTCAGTGGTGGCTCACTTGCCCAGCATATGTGAGGCACTGAGTTCAATTCTCAACACCACATAAAAATAAATAAATGTTCATCATCATATGATGAACCTTTATTTATATGTGTGTGTGTGATATATATATGTGTGTGTGTGTGTGATATATATATATATATATATATATACATATATATATATATATATATATATATATATATATATATATATATAAATGTGTGCTATATTACACACAAATTAGAAAAATTATTCCAAATACATTGGGGTTATGTAAATAATTCTTTTCCCCACTAAACCATTGTCAAAAACCCATGATGTAGGCTTTAGCATGGTGGTGCATGTCTGTAATTTCAGTTACTCATGAGGCTGTGGCAGAGGATAGCAAGTTCAAGGCCAGCCTCAGCAATTTACTAAGATACTCAGCAACTTAGCAAGACTCTGTCTCAAAACAAAAAAATTAAAAGGCTGGGGATGTATCTCAATAGTAAAGTGCTCCTGTATTCAATTCCTTTTGTAAAAATCCCCATGATATTCAATAAGAACATACAGCCCTGATATTGCCTTCTATATTCAGAAAAAGAAGTAACTAATGTGGTCTGCCTGGGTATGATCCTCTCTCTGCCATTTACTAGTTTTTGCTATTAGACAAATTAACTCTGTTGTGTCTCAATTTCCTCAACCACAAATTAAGAACAAAAGTTTATTTTGAGTATTCAGTGATTAAGTATATCCAAAGGGCCTAGAAAATAACCATACACATAAAAAATTAAAGTGTTTCCACTTCAAAATAGAAAAAAAGTTTGGCTTATACAAAGTTAAGGAGTGTTTTCAGGATTAAGGCAAGGATGTCTCCTCTCAACAATTTTTTTTTCATATTGTACTGGAAGCCCTGGCTAATGTAATAAAATAAGAAAGAAAAGACAAGGTATACAAATTTGGAAGGAAAAAGATAATTTGTTGCAAATGACATAATCATTATCATCAATATAGAAAATCTGGAAGATTTTGTTGCAATTACAGTAAGATTTCAGGGTACAACATTAATACCCCAAAGTAAATTGCTTTCCTATATGTCATCAATGAATAGTGGAATTTGAAATGAAAAACAAAACCATTTACTTTAGCACCTCCCAAAAAATGACATCCTAGGATAAAAAATCTAAGAAACCATGCACAAGATCTATATAAGAAACTACAAAATGTATTATAGAGTCCAAAGATTTTCTATGTTCATGGATAGGAAAACAATATTGTTCTGATGTCAGTTCTTCACAAGTTGATTAATAGATTCAATGTAATATCCTAGCAAGTTATTTAGTAGATATTAACAAGGTTAATCTGAAATTTATAAAGAGATAAAAGATCATAAATAGCCAATACAATATTGAACAAAGTCAGAGAACTGACACTACCCTATTTTAAGACTCACTATAACCTATAGTAAGCAAGATAATGGAGTATTGGCAGAAGAACAGGCAAACATATCAAAGGAACTAAATAGAGAATGAGGAATAGACCCACATAAATATAGGCAACAAATCTTTGACAAAGAACTGAAAGAAATAGAGTGGAGAAAAGTTTGTGTTTTCAACAAATGGTGCTAGAACAAAAAGATATCCACAGTCAAAAAAAAGAATATAGGCACAGAATTTATAAATTCATAAAATTAACTTGAGAAATATTACAGACTTAAATTTAAACACAAAACTATACAGCTCCTAGGAAATTAATCTAGAAGGCTTCAATTTTGGCAGTGACTTCTTAGGTATGACACCAAAGGCAAAAAAAAAAAAAAATGAAAGAACTGAATAAGCTGAACTGCATTAAAATTAAAATGTTCTGCTCTGCAAAAGATACTGCCAAAAGAATGAAAAGACAAGCCACAGACTTGGAGAAAATATTTGCAAAAGACAACTAATAAAGGATTGTTATCTAAGATACACAATGAATTTTTAAGACTCAGTAATAAGGCAACATCAGTCTGATTAAAATATAGGCCAAAGATACTTCACCCAAAGAAGATATAAAGATGGCAAATACGCACATGAAAAGATATTCCATGTCATATGTCATCAGGTAAATGCAAAATTAAAATAGCAGTGAGAAACCACTACATACTTATTAGAATAACTAAATTCCAGATTCTCATGACAGCAAGTGTCAGAAAGCATGGATTAACAGGAACTCTCATTCATTGCTGGTGAGCCTTCAAGATGTACAGCCACATTACAAGACAGTTCAAGAGTTTCTTAATAATAAAACAGTCATTCAATGACTCATGAGGCTGATTTGGATCCAGAAATTCTACTCCTTGCTGATTACCCAGAGGAGTTGAAAACATGTCCACATAAAAACCTGTGCACAGATGATTATAGAACCTTAAGTGTTTGTAAAACATCAATTCATAATCACCAAAATTTGGACGCAACCAAGATGTCCTTTAGTGGGTGAATGGATAAACAAACTACAATACACTCAGAGTATAGAATTCTATTCAGTACTCAAAAGAAATAAGTTATCAATCCATGAAAAGTCATGGAGGAAATTTAAAGACATATTGTTAAGTTTAAGAAGCCCATCTGAAAAGTTTATATACCATATGACACCAACTATATGATATTCTGGAAAAGGCAAAATTATGAAGATAGTACAAAGATAACCAGAGCCTGGTAGGGAGGAAAAGATAAATGGGCAAACCAATGAGGATTTTTAGAACAATGAAACTACTCTGTGTGGTACTAAAATGGTAAATACATGCCATAAACTTATCCAAACCTATAGAATGCACAACACTAAGAATGAATTCTGATGTAAACAGTGCACTCTGGAAGATAATGAGGTGTCCTTGTAGATTTATCCATTGTAACAACTGTGCCATTCTGGTAGAAGACGTTGGATACACACAAGTACAGGGGATGAGGAAATATGCAAAGTCTCTGAATTTCTGCTCAATTTTGCTATTAACCTAAAATTGCTCTAAAATGTAACCTATTTTTACAAATAAGGAAAGTTACATTCTTGTACAGTTGCTCTCTTTACAAAACATACGTGAACCCTCTCACTCATACATCAAACATATCCAACACACACAAACATACATATACCTATATATAGTCAAGTAAATTAAAACTAATTTTGCTTTAAAAGATTTTCTACATCTCCCCACACATTCAACAAACCCCAGAGGATTCACAAATTTATGATGCAAATAAACACCCAAACTATCGAGTATAATGGGGGAAATTGATCAAACAGATTAATTATTCAGCATTACATATTCTATGATTTCTAAATTATATTAATTTGTTAATCTGGTATCTTTCTGTTTCTATTTCACTATTAAGTATATTTGTAGGCTTTACTCAAATACCCTAGTAAAATTTTTTAGCAAAATCTTGAGTTCATTTTAAAATACATTATGCTCCTTTGAAATATTCATTGTTTTAATTAATCAGTCCACCAATATTTTCTGAGTTCCTGCAGTGTGCCAGGAATTGTTTAATAGGTAAAAATTTTAAACTAAATCATAGAAAATTATATGTTTACTTTAGCAAGCATTCTATTCAAACCAAGAAATCGTAAAGATAATGAATTCAAGACATGGTTTAACAGAATTTAATTAATTAAATAAAACATTACATTCTGAGAGCTTGAAAAATATTCTAAGAGATATGTAATAACAATAAAATAATTAGAGCATCAGGAAAAGCAGAAATTGTATGACAGACTACATTCTAACCTCTCCATATTATATATCCTTTTAAAGATTGTCCAGGAAAACTGTCTAAACTCCCCCAATGAAACCCCTAAATAGCACTTAATGATGGACCACACCCTACACATATGCACATATTTAATCCTCATTTAAAAAGTAGTACTATTATTATGCCCATTCAACAGATGAAGAGTTGAAGTGTTAGTCTCAATAATTTGAGAGTGCATAGTTAGCAAGTAGTGCAGTGAAAACGCAAAATTCAGGCAGTTTTGGCTTCAAAAGTAGTTCTCTTAACTACTCTACTCTGATGCATGCCTTAGAGTCACAGAAACCTCATACTTTATCCACATGAAAAGCGCTGATCATTTAAGACCATAGAACTCTTTGAGATTCCCTAAATATTAACCAAAGGCAAAGGGAAGGGTTGAAAAAATGTGAGATACACACACACACACATACGCACACACACCCATTCACACATATTTATATATCCCTGAAATCCCATTGGACATTATAATAATATTTGCTATTATGTTTTGAAAATGGAAGTCTCATGAAGAATTTAGATGTTCTTCTGACTATCCTTATTATATTCTGAATCCCCATCCTCTTCTTGAAAGCCTTCAGTGGATCTGGTTTCTTTATTATGAAACATTTCTCACTGAAGACGATAGGCACTTTGAGGACTGGGACTTAACCCATCTTAATTCTTACTCTATCTCCATGGGGGGAAATACTGCACATTCAATAAGTACTCTTAAGTGAGTGAGCACATATGCAACAAATGTTTCCTGAATTAAAAACAAAAATTTTTAAATTATTCTTTATAAAAGTAGCTGATTTTCTACAATTTCTTCTCCTTGCAACAAAATAAATACATGGAATGGAGAGAAATGTTACTCAAAGTATTTTAAACGATCGAATTACTGCTTTTTGATTCCTACATGTGACAAATCACCATCTAAATCTTCTGAGACAAACGAATTTTATGTAATTCTATTTAATATTATCTCCAGATAAAGAAAACTACATAATTATCTTTCAAAATAAAGATAAAAACATACATAAATATAATTTCATGCAATACGTTTTAAGTCTTCCCATTTAAATTCATAAAGAAAAAAATCTTTTGTTTGACAATGATTTTTGCTCAAAATATGACCCTCATAATTTAATTAAACAGGCACCTGTTCTTAATTTCAGGACCTAACAAGAACTGCAACACTACCAGCTATGCAAAAAAATTCATTGAATACAACTCTTCTAACAGCACTGGAAGGCAATGAAGAAAGCTCAGAGAGAAGAGTAAACTTGCCCAAAGTTCAAATGCTAGTAAGTGGTAGAGCAGGATGAAAACCTGGTTCTTCTAAGTTGGAGTCTAGCATCCTCCCATTCTCCTAGTATTCATTTAAAACATGTAAAGCATACAAGAGCATATTTATTACCTTATGCACCAATATCCAAGAAATGTGTGTTAAATATAGATGTCAAATAAAAGGTGGTCACAGCAACATCTGCCAAAATAAAAATTTTTTAAAAAAAGCTTTATTTTTATGGCATGTGAAAGGATGAAACCAGGAGATCACAACTAACAGAAGATAACAATTATGGTTTTGTTACACATAATAAAGTGAAATGCACATCTGCCTTTCAGACACCATAAAAGAAAACTGAGAACTTATCACATGAAAAAGAGGAAGGGGAAAGCCTGTGAGAAACCTGAAGGTACTCATGGAGTATATGTTCTTGCACATTAAACACCTCTTTACTGAGTTTGATGAGCTTCAATCTCAACCAATTTATCTTTAAATTTTTCTTTGAAAGAAATGTTTGTTGACCTGTATACAAAAGACCTTTCCAATAAAAAGTGGAATATTTATAAGATAAAATTAAGATCTATTTCCATTTCTTCAACAAAAAAACGAATGCCTAAACTTGAGTTTAGCAATCAAGTCACAAGCCCAATCTTATTATTTACAAGGAGATCAGTAAGGACCCCTGATAACTGCATTTGACCATATTTCATTAATTTTAATAACCTGAAGTAATATTAAATTGTAGAAAGATAATTTAAGATGATGGAGCATGAAGAAAAGCAAACAAGATATAGTCACCCAGCTTCAAGAATCAAGTAAACTGTAGTAGAATGATGTTATTACCTGAAACTCAAGGTAAACGTTAATGATTCAAACATAGGGGGTGGGTCTCAGATTAATAAAATTGTGCTTCTGCCAAAAGGGAGTAAAGGTTATCACAGCTTCTCTAAACAAATTCTAAAGCCCACGCATGGTAACCTTTGAAATTTAACAGAGCATCACCAGAGTTGCCCTGATTGGATTACCTTACATGCCACTAATCACAGAACTTTGAACAGATCATTTTTGTGTGGAAATTGGTAGATATTGTATCTCTTTAAGTTAAACAAGACCTTGGACATACACACATGCTGCTTAAGAGATGTTGTCCCCTGAAATAGTACATTTCATGAGTTAGGAATACAGTGGAAAAGTACAGACTAAAACTTCTAATCCTCATGTTGAAAAAGTACTCAGATTTCCCATCTTTTCTGTCACCTACATTTCATATGAAAAGACACCTCTTCCTTGCTGCTTTATTCTTCTTTTTATTTCATAAGTCTACATCTTGAAATGTAAAACCCCACTTATGTTCAACCAACAGAAAGATATGACCTTGCTATGAGGGCACTTATCACCACTCATTATCAACAAGCAATCAAGCATAGCACTTGTCAGATCACAATGAGACACATCAGGATGCTTCTCTATAAGCTAAGAGGAAAAAAGTTTCAAGAATTTGCCAATGAACACAGTATGCTAGTTTTAAGGGCTACATCCAGAATACTGGGCATGAGGTGCTAATATTCTGGAGGCAGGCTTCAACACTGGGGTGTCCTTCATTTATTCATTTAACATATATAGATACTCACTATACTTGTTCTTTATACATCATGTCAGACACTGTCCTGGGGAGCACAGGCACACAAAAAGATGAATGATACCTGTTCCTAACCTTAAGGCACTGACAGCCTAGCAGGAGATACACAGACATATAATTAGAATATAAGGTAGTGAAGTGAGATCATAATGCATACAGGTAAGATAATAAAATTGCATACAAAGAAAATCAACTCTGCTGGGTGGTTATAAGAAGGCTTTGCAGAATAGAAACCACTAAACAATATGTTTATGAAAAATGAAAAAAAAACACCTTCCTCAAAATAAATGGAGGAGAAAAGAACCTCATTTTGTAAGAAATGTGTCTATCAGCTCAACTGCTCTTAAAGCAAATGGGTCCATTTTTAAGTGACAGCACTTAAATTTAATACTCCACATCCTCTGCAAATAAAATCGGTGCTACCCAAATAGCCAACAAATACTCAGCTAAATAAAATAAAATAAAATTCATGGAGAATGCTATGATTTGACTGTGATTTTCTCACTTCCAAAATTCATATTGAAATTTTATTGACAATGTAATGATACAGAGAAGGGATGAATTCTTTAAGAGGTGTTTAGGACATAGGGACTGTCCTCATAAATGGATTAATGCTGTTCTCTGGCACTGGATTATTTACCACAAGTGTGGGCTGCTAAGACCATCCCTCCTGCTTTGTCTCTTCTCATGTTCATCTGCCCACCATGTTATAACATAGAACAAAGCTCACACCAGATGCAGATGTCCAATTTTGGATTTTTAGTCTCTAGAACTATGAGCCAAAATAAACCTCCATCCTTTCAGTTTTATTTGTTCTAATTAGTTATACATGGTAGTAGAATGCATTTTGATTCATTGTACACGAATGGAGCACAAATTTTCATTTCTTTGGTTATACTCATGCAATCATACATGTACCTAGGGTAATGATGACCTTCTCATTTCACCATCTCTCCTAACCATACCTCCTTGTCCTTCCCTCACTCCCCTTTGCCCAATCCAAAGTTCCCTCCATTCTTTCCCTACCCACCCCCATAATGGATCAGCATCTTCTTATCAGAGAAAACATTTGGCCTTGGGTTTTTTTGGATTGAATTATTTCACTTAGCATGATGTTCTCCAACTCCATCTATTTACCTGAAAATGCCATAATTTTATTCTCTTTTAATGCTAAGTAATATTCTATTGTGTATATATAACCACAGTTTCTTTATCCATTTATCCATTGAAGTGCACCTAGGTTGGCTCCACAGTTTAGTTATTGTGAATTGTGTTGCTATAAACATTGATGTGGCTGTATCACTATAGTATGCTGATTTTAAGTCTTTTGATTATAGCCTGAGGAGTGAGATAGCTGGGTCAAATGGTGATTTTAATCCTAGTTTTCTAAGAAATCCCCACACTGCTTTCCAGATTGGTTGCACCAAACTGCAGTCCCACCAACAATGTTTAAGTGTGCCTTTTCCCCCACATCCTCGCCATCACTTATTGTTGCTTGTATTCTTGATAACTGCCATTTTGACTAGAATGAGGTGAACTCTTAGAATAGTTTTGATTTGCTTTTCTCTAACTAGAGGTGTTGAACATTTTTTCATATATTTGTTGATAGATTGTATATCTTCTTCTGAGAAGTTTCTGTTCATTTCCTTAGTCAATTTATTGATTGAATTATTTGTTTTGGGGGTGTTGAGCTTTTTGAGTTCTTTATATATCCTGGAGATTAGTGCTTGCAGTGGTTAATTTGAATTGTCAACTTGATTGGATTAAGAGATGCCAAGGATTACAACACTTATGGGTATGTCAATGAGGGTGTGTCTAGGAATGATTGTCATGTATGATAGCCAACTGAAGTGGAGACCCTTCTAATTGTGGGAAGCACTTTGTCCAATAGGATGATGGCTTGGATGGAATAAAAATTGGAAGAATAAGAAAGCAGTAGCAGATACCAGCCTGATTTTTCTTGAACAGGTTCTTGATTCCTGCTGTAATCATCTGAGGATATTGGACTCTCCCTTCTTCATTATTCCAAATCAGACTCCGCCAGTGATTCCCCAAAAGCCTTCCTCAGACTAGAGTAACAGTGTTGATTCCTCTTGTTCTGGCTTCAGCTTCTTGGACTGTGCAGCTACTGTTTCTTCCAGCTCTCCAGCCTGCAGATGGCCATTGTAGCCTATCCAACTTCTGGTTGCATAAGCCAACTTAATAAATCCCCTTTATATAATTATATTTCCTGTTGATTCTTTTCCTGTAGAGCACCCTGACAAATAAAGTGCTCTATCTGATGTGCATGTGGTAAAGATTTTCTCCCACTCTATAGGATCTTTATTCACCATTATTGACTATTTTATTTGCTGAGAAGAAGCTTTTTAATTGGAATCCATCCCATTCATTGATTTTTGTTTTTACTTCTTACACTTTAGGAGTCTTGTTAAGTAGCTTAGCACCTAATCTATCCAACATGATGCAAATTTAGGCCTACTCTTTCTTCTATTAGGTGCAAAGTCTCTGGTCTAATTCCTAGGTCCTTGATCTACTTGGAGTTGAATTTTGTGCATGGTGAGAGATAGGAGTTTAGTTTCATTTTGCTGCACATGGATTTCCAGTTCTCCCAGCACCATTTGTTGAAGAGGCTATTTTTTCCCTGTTGTATGTTTTTGGTGCTTTTGTCTAGTATGAGATAACTATATTTACGTGGGATGGCATCTGTGTCTTCTATTCTGTACCATTGGTCTACCTTTCTATTTTTGGTGCCAATACCATGCCATTTTTGTTACTGTAGCTCTATAGCATAGTTTAAGTTCTGGTATTGTGATGCCTCCTGCTTCACTCTTCCTGCTAAGAATTGTTTCGGCTATTCTTGGTCTCTTATTTTTCCAAATGAATTTCGTGATTGCTTTTTCTACTTCTAAGGGGAATGTTGCTGGGATTTTAATTGGAATTGCATTAAATCTATATAGTGCTTTTGGTAGTATGGCCATTTTGATAATATTAATTCTTCCTATCCAAGAATATGAAAGACTTTTTCCATCTTCTAAATTCTTCTTCAGTTTCTTTCTTAAGCACTATGTAGTTTTCATTGTAGAGGTCTTTCATCTCTTATGTTAAATTGATTCACAAGTATTTTATTTTTTAGGGAGGCTACTGTGTACTGGGTAGTTTTCCTAATTTCTCTTTCAGAGGATTAATCATTGATGTATAGAGATTCGTTTGATTTATGGGTGTTGATTATATATCCTGCTAGTTTGCTAAATTTGTTTACTAGTTCTCAAAGTTTTCTGGTGGAATTTTTTGAATCCTCTAAATATAGAGTCATGTCCTTGGCAAATAGTGATAGTTTGAATTCTTCTTTTCTCCTTGCCACAATAGAAAAGTATCAGATTACATATAGGGGGAAAACAATTTAGATCTCAATAGATTATTCAACCCAAACCCTCAAAGTTAGGAGATTGTGGAACAACATATATCAAGTCTGAAAGAAAATGGATGCCAACCAAGAAAAAAATGAGCTTTAGATTTGATGTCGAGATAAAAACCTTCCATGATAAACAAAGGTTAAAAGAATTTACAATGAGAAACCTGCATGACAGACATTCTTGGCAAAATATTTCATGAGGAGAAAATGAAAACCACAATGAAAATCAGCAAAGGGAGAAACTATGCTAAAGGAAAAGCCAATCAAAGGAGAAATCATGTCAAGTTAAAAAACAAAAATAAACCAAAATAACCAAGAATACAAATCATAATGGCCTAAATTCATCAATCAAAAGACACAGACAGGGAGATTGGATTTTTAAAAAAGACCCCAAAATATGCTGCCTTTAAGAGACTCATCTCATAGGAAAAGATATCCATAGACTGAAGGTAAAAGAATGGGAAAAAAAAAAAAAACTATCACATGAATAGCATAAACATGCAGGGGTTTTCAGCCTCACATCTGATAAAGTGGACTCCAAGGCAGAATTAGTCAGAAGGGATAAAGAAAGACATTTCATACTGCTTAAGGGAATCATACATCAAGAAGACATACCAATCATAAATATTTATGCCCCAAACAATGGAGCATCTATGTATATCAAACAAACCTTTCTCAATTTCAAGAATCAAATAGACCACAACACAATAATACTGGGTAACTTTAACATACATCTATCACTATTGGATAGATCTTCCAAACAAAAACTAAACAAAGAAATTATAGAACTCAATAATACAATCAATAATTTAGACTTAACAGACATATGGAGAATATTTCATCTATCAATGAGCAAATAACTTTTTCCTCAGCAATACATGATTCCTTCTCTAAAATAGACCATATGTTATCCCACAAAGCAAGTCTTAGCAAATACAAAAAAAAAAAAAGATAGAAATATTACCCTGTAATCTATCAGACCACAATGGAATGAAATTAGAAATCAATGATAAAATAAAAAAATAAATAAAAGTTACTCCAGCACCTGGAGACTAAATAGTATACTATTGATGATGCATGGATAACAAAAGATATCAGGGAGGAGATAAAAAAAATTCTTAAAGGTAAATGAGAACAGCAATACAACATCAAAATTTCTGAGACACTATAAAGTGCTAAGAGGAAAGTTCATTGCATTAAACTCATTCATTAAAAGAACAAAAATTCAACAAATAAATGACCTGATATTACATCTCAAAACCCTAGAAAAAGAAGAAAAAATCAACACCAAAAGTAATAGAAGACAGGAAATAATTAAAATCACAGCTGAAATCAAGGAAATTGAAACAAAAGAAACAATTGAAAAATTGATAAAACAAGAAGCTGGTTCTTTGAAAAAAATAAATAAAATTGATAAACCTTAGCCTACAAAAAGGAGAGAGAAAACTCAAATTACTAAAATTCGTGATGAAACAGAAAATATCATGACAAACACAATTAAAACAAAAATGTAATTAAAACTATTTTGAAAATTTATACTCCAATAAAATAAAAAAATCTTGAAGACACTGACATATTTCTAAAAATATATGATTCATCCAAAGTGAATCAGGAGGACATATACAACTTAAACAGATCAATTTCAAACAATGAAATAGAATATGCCATCAAAAGCGTTATCAACCAAGAAAAGCCTGGGACCAGAGAGATTCTCAGCCAATTTCTACAAGACCTTCAAAGAAGAATTTTTTTATTCTTTTTTTATTATTAGTTGTTCAAAACATTATAAAGCTCTTGACATATCATATTTCATACATTTGATTCAAGCAGATTATGAACTAATACCAATACTCCTCCAATTATTCCATGAAATAGAAAAGCTGCTTTCTCTTCAAGAGAATGATCCTGTATGATCTTGAGTTACAGATACTTAAAAATAATGCTAAAATATATTATTATGATATCATAAACTTCATTTGCTTTGCTTTATAATATTCTGCATTGAAATGAAGGTATTCTTAAATTTCCTATAGTGTAATTCTGTTCTTCTATTGGATTTTCTTAAAACATCATAGGCTTATTTTTATTGGAAAAAAATGCAACCTCTTGTTTAATTAAAGCCACACAATTATATTTCAAAGGCAATTTTAATCATTTAATTAAACAAATGAAATCAATTGCCTGTAAATAGTGACAATATTGTTCATAATATTAGTAATATTACTGGGCTATAGATCACTATTATTTGTTTTGGAGTGAAAATACTAAAGGGAAAATGAACAGCCATGATGAAGTCTAAGAAGACCCATTTATCCCCTCCTTACTAAAAATTTTAACACATTTGTGTTTAACATTTTTGTTCCAGGTTGTTCTTCAACTAGGCTAAAAGTAGAGGGAGTCCAGAATAAATATAAATATTAACACTACAAAAATTGCCTTATTCCAAGCACAGGGATAACTCCATAGCCAGCAATAGTGACAATTCAAGTGAATTACTGTTTTCACTGTTTCATTTCCTAAACTTCCTATTCAATAAAAAGCAAAGATATGATATAAAATCTGAGGTCTGAGGTCTAACTTAAACATACATTTGGTAGAGGTCAGGTTGTATGACCACTCCATGATGTAAAAGGTCCTTCCCTCTATACCTCAATCTTAAC
Organism: Callospermophilus lateralis; assembly: GCF_048772815.1. Lineage (NCBI taxonomy): Eukaryota > Metazoa > Chordata > Mammalia > Rodentia > Sciuridae > Callospermophilus > Callospermophilus lateralis. The sequence goes on along the minus strand of NC_135312.1, from coordinate 55,697,273 downwards.
ACATTTGCAGAGATATTCCAGTTTTTTACTGGGATGAAAAATGTTTTAAAGGCATTTTAATCTGCATGTCATTAGGCAGATCATGGAAAATCCAGTTCACCACAGAGCCTCACTCCCATCAGTCCTACCCTCCCTTAATTCACATGTTTCTGTCACACCACTTCCCATCATTGCTCTGAAACTGCATTCAAGTCACTATTCAATCCCAATGAGACAGAATTTGCGATGTATTCCAAGCATATAAAAGGACACAGTCGATAGCATTTGATTAGCTTATTTCATGTTGACCTCAGTGAAATCATGGGGTTTTTTTCCATATTTTTAATTGGTACATCATAGTTGGACATAATGGTGGGATTTATTCTTACATATTCATAAATGAACACAATAAAGCAATGTAATTTGGCCAATATTCTCCAATATTGAAATCATACTGTTTTTGTTTCCCATCTTCTTTGTGAAAAAAATTGTTCACTTTTTTATTTGCTGACAACTGTTTATATCTTTTATTTTTTTGATTCTTTCAATCTCTTGTACTTTTTCTTTCTCTCAGTTCTATTTCCTTGTAGTAATGTATTAAGGAATAGATCTACTTCTTCAAACACAAGCTACCCTTCACATTATTCTCACACTTTTCTCAAATATGATATGTGTTTGTTATCTTCCACTCAAAAACTCATAATAACTCCTGACAGCTTTCCTTAAAACAGGTGTTCATGGAGGAGACAGTACCCAACACCTGAATCAGAGAGGTGTCTGCAGGGGAGCTAGACAGAACCTGTGCTCTCAAAACACAGGACTCAGAGACATTGCACAGTGGGCACAGAGTCCCATGGGGAATTCCATTTGATTTTATTTGACCAGAGACACCAGTTATATCTCAGTGGAAAAGAAAACTACCTCTTCAAGAAAACAGGCTTCTGGCTCCTGCACTTTGCAACATTTCTCTATCATATTAGAGAAATTTTAAACAAAGACTGTAGCCCCTCATAGGTGACTCCAGGCTTGAACTTTACCAAGTAGACAAGAAACCTATGGCCCAAAGAAATCAAATAAAATTAACAGTTTCTTCCTGAGACTCCTCTTTTCCAGAATGCTTGTTGGAGAATCGAATGTCTTGGCCATATCAATACTTGATTAAATGTAATGAGCTAAAATATTCCATTTGAAAAGATCTTCTGAAACTTTCCCATTAAAATTATACTATAGACTCTTTGGAGGGTCATGGAACTATAAGCAAAATAGTATAAAAAATGAACAGAGCTATAAAATAAATGACTACACTTGATTTTTCTTTTCTGGGATATGATATGCATTTGTTAATTTCCTTCCACTCAAAAACTTATAATGGCTCTCCATTGTCTATAAAGTAAAATCCAAACTGTAAATAATGTGATTGTCTCTGTGTTTAGTATAGAAAGAGAAGCAAAAGTAGAAATGAGAGTCTTTTATAACCTGAATCATTCAGCTAACATAAGTGACAAATACTTGTTCTTTTAAAGAAGTGAAAGGCCAACAAATTGGTAAAATATAAGGTGCCAAAGAAGAAGGTTGTATACCATTGATGTTTAATATTTATCAATGAGAAGAGTATTCAAAATCAAGGCAAGGAGGTATAGAGAAGAGATATGAAATAGGCTTGGTATACAAAGGCTGGAGATGCAACCATGTTAATGGACCAAAGCAGGTAAACTAAAGGAAATGAGACAGCATGAACTAGATGAAGGTAAAGAATTAACATCCACAGAGATTGGGTGAAGATACAGTGATCTGCAAGGATCTCTCTCTAAAGGAAGGGAGAAGAGAATGAGAGAATACAATTATTTGAATGAGAGAACACAATTATTTCTGAAACAAATGTTGGGTGTTAAAGCTAATTTACTAAAACCAGGAAGAATAAGAAGGCAGAGGAAAATAAATATATGTAGACATGAAAATACATATTTACAAAGGAAAATTTTTGGAAATAGTTTTCATTTTTACTTCCTTATATATTATCTTCTCTGTATTCAATGCTTTGGGGAAGATTAAAATGTTATAGCAGGAATAAAAGAGGAAGAAATGCTATTATCCATCTGTCATTATAGAGTTTTCAGGATGCAAAAATCTTGAGACCTTTTTTTTTTCGATAGAAGAGAAATATTTTACACTTTAATCTTATTCATCTACATATCAAAAGCAAAAGCTAAATGGTCTCATTCTTTTGTGTTTTTTTTTTAATGTCATTTTTGTTGATTTCTGTGGTTAGAACTCTGAAGGTAAAAAGGGGACATGCCATTCTACCTAAAAATAAAATGGAGAGACTTTCCAGAGGAAGAATACGGGAAGCAAAAGAGACATTCAAAAAGAATAACAATAGGAAGAATATTTCCTAACATCACTCTGAGACCTATTATCCCTTAAAAGGAAGTAAGAGGAGGGAAATTCAGATAGATTTAGGAGAAAGCCAAAAGCAACTTTGCACCACTTCTCTTCTTATTTGGAAATTTTAGAACAATTCTCTCACAAAATAACTGCCTGGGCCAACCCAGGGAGGCTCTCGGAGAGTGGATATAAATACAATTACATAGTGACAAGAGGGTTCTTAAATGATCTTTATTACTGTGCCTTGAATATTTATAATCACATGTCCCATGAATGGATAAGATCGTAGGCCAGCTCATGGGTCTGAAGTTGGGGTAGGACAGCCCTATTTGGTGAATTTATCTGCCATGCTTTGTGAGGACAGCCAAATACAGTCCTCACCAAAGCTTCATCTTATGTAAAGTTGAATCCTGGCATATTTCAGCTACAAAGAGTTTGAAATATCTACACAGAATAGTTCACTGTGTGGATAGTACACTATAGAATCCTGTGCAATAAGAGAATTAGATTTAAACACAGTGGAGAAAAGATGAAAAGTACTCTATAGTAGTAAAACATAGAACCATATATACTTGGCAGTATGGGAAGTTAAATCTTAATCTTCCCTTTAGGTGAGCCCCAAATCAGAAAGGAAATAAAGTCCTGAAAAGTGACCATCATTCTGGTATCAGGCTGTCCTTGCGATAACACTATCTTTGGACAAGAACGTGGTGTTCTGGAAAGGTCTCAGGCAGACTAGCCTATGTCATTAGATGGCAACAGTCTCTTTGGCAGCAGTTTATCACTAGGTCGAATGTCACATGGAAAAAACATCTAGAACATTCACATTGTGTCTTCTCCCAGAAAATCCCCACACAAGTTTGTCTACTCTGTTCTCTCCTACAAAACTTTACCAAATCCTAATGAGAACTTATTGGCTCTGGAGATGAAATAATAACCACAGGAGTTAGAGGTCACATATCACCCATTGCAGGTAACATTCACCAGGTAACTGAGGTTCACTCCACAGGAGTTGCTGCAGTCACTGGAGCAAGAGGAAGTAGGGGCACCCCTACCCCCACTCCTTCCCTTCCACTCCCTCATGTGCTCTCAACTAGGGATACTGGATGGCTCAGGAAGGTGAGACTGCCACCTCTGCAAGGCTTCCCTTTCTCCTATCCTTCCTGCTCTCCTTCCTTTTAAGCAGATCAGGATTTCCTTTGTAGGTCACCTTGACTCTGTTTATTATGATGAGAGATTCCAAACAGGTGAGTAAGGATCAGTGGTAAAAACTCAAGGGCATTATCACCCATCCATTTACATAGGATAAACTGAAATTCAGTTTGAATGACACAACCAAAGCTGCAGGAATTAGAACCCTGGCTTTCCTGATACCATGTGCTCGTGGAGGAGACAGTTCCCAATACCTGAATCAGAGAGGTGCCTGCAGGTGAGCTAGACAGCACCTGTGCTCTCAAACACAGGTCTCAGAGACATTGCACAGAGGAGGCAGAGTCCCATGGGGAGTTCTATTTGACCAGAGATAGCAGCTAAATCTTAGTGGAAAAGAAATAGAACTACCTCTTCCAGAAAACAGGTTTCTGGCTCCTGCACTTTGTAGCATTTCTGTGCCATAATAGAGAAGTTTGTTAACAAAGACTGCAGCTCCTCCTGGGTGAGTCTGAAGAATTAAGGAAATAAACATCTCCCAAGTCAGCTCCTAGGGAAAACAGGAAGGCAGAGTAGTCCAGAGAAGGGAGAAAAAGTAAGGCAGACTTTAACCCTTCCCAATAACAAAGAATCCGGAAGGGACTGAGCCTGAGGCCATGGACTTTCACCCTTTTCCATAGCCAATGAGTCCTTCTTGGAGAAAAGCAAATAGTGAAGCTCCAGCTAACTATGGATCCCAGAGGAGGAAGATAAACAGTAAACACCTGCTGGGTTCTGAGCTTTGGGCTCTTCCCAGTTAATAAGAAGTTTCAGATGTTTCACAACATTTTTCCTGACTGGCCAAACTAACACATTCTGCTTCAATCTCCAATGATTAATTCACCCTCATTGTAACCTATAAAACTCAGAGCCCCTCTGTAACCATGGGCCATTTTTTCACCCAGAAAATGAGCCCCTCCAAAGCCTGACTGTGCTTACAGAGTCCAGGCTTGAGCTTCACCAAATTGACAAGAAACCTATGACCTAAAGAAATCAAACAGAACTAATTCACAATTTCTTCCTGACACTCCTCTTTTCCAAAATGCTTGTTGGAGAGTCACAAGTCTTGGCCATCTCAATACTTGAGGAAATGTAAAGAGCTAAAATATTCCATTTTTTAAATTTTTTCATTAAATTTCTAGGATGGACTCTTTGGAAGGTAATGGAATTACAAGCAAAATGGTATAAAAATGAACAGAATTAAAAAATAAATGACTTTGTAACAGTGGTCCACTTGATGCTTTGAATATACCCTTTGCTCCCTCTCACTGCAACTTATTTTTAAAATGGACATGTTTCTTTCTCTTCTGGTCTCCCTGCTCCTCCCTAATCTCTTCTCCTCCCAAATCTCAGGGGAAACAGGATGACCTTTCTTTCCCATCCTACACACAGTTAACTATCCCTGAGTACACACACACCCAAGGAACAAAATAATCCAGAGGAACAAAATACACCAAGGAACAAAATAATCCAGATTTTGTGGATGGATGACACCTCATGACTATCTCCCAAATTAACAAGTGAATTACAACTCCAGACAGTTAACACATGGAATGTAGCCTTTGAGTCACCTCTTTAAAAGCCCCGTGTTCCTGCTGATGGGCAGAATCACAGCCTTTGGGACAAGAGGCCCCTGTGTTTCTCCTTTGCTAGCAAAGCAATAAACCTCTTTTCCCTTTTTCTCAAAAACCATGTCCTTGTTATTGCATTGGCATGGGGCACAATAGCAAGCTTTTGGCAACATCTACACTTGATTTTTCCAAAAAATTTATTTCCAAAACAACTCCAATCTCCCTTCTTCGGTAAAGATATAATTTCCACTATTTTTGACAAACAGATTATGTAAATAAATTTAAAAATGGGTTTATTTCTTGGCATTTAAAATATCACTTTAAAGAATGAGAGTAAAATTCTTTAGGACCCCTACTTTTTTCAATCATTAAGTAAAATACTCTAGACAAATATTCTTGTCATTCTCTTAAGAAAATCCAATTCATTGTGAACCTGTCCATGAGCGTTTCCTAGTTGCCTTAGCTCACATTTCCAAATCACAGTCTGCTAAGCACTCCAAGTGTCTAGCCGAGGAAAAGACAAAACAGGATTTTGTTATAAACAGTGGTAATAAATACGCATTGGTGTTTTTCTGAACAGGAGAGAGTAGATAGTTTGGTAGAAGGAATACCAAAAGCACATAACTGGTTGCATGGTGTGCCCCCTGGCTGAAGACAACAGGCATAGAAGAGCAGGTTTGTACCTATCTGTGTTTCTCTGAAGGTCCTCATTCTAAGCCTGACTCCAGTCCACACAAGAGGTAAAGAAATCCTGAGATTTCATCAGCTTTCAAATCCTTGCAGCAGAGCCTTCTGAAGGAGAAGTCTGCTTTACAACAGTGGTCCACAGCAGGGTTGATGGTTCGATTTTCATTTATTCCACATAATTCTCCAAGAACTAAATCTGCCTGTACCGATGGGAATTGAAACTCAGATCTGATTTTAAATATTAAATGGAGTTTTGAAAAGTATGATTAGATGAATAGTTACAAGCTCCATGATCACTGTGAACTTCATCAGAAGACACAGGATCTCAAAACACTATATTATGCCCAAAGGAAGGTGAAGCCTGGGGTCCTAAGTGACATTTTGACAAATATTCAAAGAATAGCAATTGGAATGTGTACAGATCAACTTCTTGGTAACACACACACAAACTTTTAGTTGTATGCAGAGAACTGCAGTCAACAAGAAGAAAGCAGTGAGCAAACACTGTGTTCCTTGGGTATGTTCCCTTGCTGGGTACATTCCTTCCCAGGCCTAAAAGGATTGGGCTGGAAGAAGCAGATCTCTTTCTGAACTCTTCCTCTCAGAGCAAAAGGAAGAATTTGTATCAGTACTTAAAATTATAAGGTTTCCTGCATCATTATAAAAAATATTGTAATTCCTAGAACATTTACCATAACAAATTATTTCTCATATAAATAAGAAATAAGCAAGATAATTTAGATAATCTTGAAAAATATTTAAGACATTCTCTTTTGCTTCTTGGGATCTTCACATAGTAAGCCAAAAGGACTTCACATTACTTGCTCAACAATGTTGAAAACAAGGAAGAGAGAAAGTAGATAAACATTGCCAATTGGTGAGTGTAAATACTTTTTTGGTTTTTTAATCTGTTTTATTTATTTATTTTTTGTTAGAGCTTTATTATTCTACACAATAGTTGGGTTCATCCTGATAAACTCATAAGTGCCCCTGGGTTTAATCCCTGATACCAAAAAAGAAAAAGAAAAAGAAAAAAAGTTATTCATTTATTTTTATTCGAGTTTTATGATTCTACATGGTAGTTGAATTCATCTTGATAAACTCATACATGCACAGGAATCAATTTCAGATGTACGGGCCATGCTCACCAAATTATCAGCACAGGCAAACTCTTGACTTAGTGTACAGCAGGTAGTCAAAGCTGTCACCATTTCCTTCCCAAGAGGTATCAGTTCTTCAGTGGAGAGCTGGGGGGCTATATTTGTGAACTTGATAAGGGAGCTAAGAGAACATACATTTGGTTCTGAACATAAGTAGGTTCCCATCGACCATGGAATAGCTATTGAAACGCAGACCCTTCAAGGTAAGTCAAAATAAGTACAATGTGCTCTCTGCTCTCAGAAAATGGTAGAGAAATGTCTCCTCACTCTCCATCTTCCTCAACCTTTCTTCCTATAGCTCTGCATTTTTGCTCCCTTTCTCATTTCGTGGTTACCTCGGAAGCTCTTAGATTTGCCTATCCTTTCTTCCCTGTGGAGCTCCTTGGCTTGAAAGTGAAAATCCTTCTTCAAATCCTTTGTGTAGTTAGTAAGTATTAAAGAGAGAAATTGATAGACACATGTTGGTAGTGAGATGAAGGAAAATAAGATCTTTAATGGTCTGGGTTTGAATTCTCAGCTAACAGCAAGATGGCAGAAAAAAACTGTAAATTCATATTTTTAAAACCATGTTTTAACCTGATGTGGTGACACATGCCTGTAAGCCCAGAGGTTCAGGAGGCTGAGACAGGAATATCATGAGTTAAAAGCCAGTCTCAGCAAAAGTGAGAAGCTAAGCAACTCAGTGAGGCCCTAATAAAATACAAAATAAGGCTGAGAATGTAGCTTTTTGGTTGTGTGCCTCTGAGTTCAATTCCAGATACCAAATAAATAAATAGATATATAAATAAATAAAGATTAAACCATGTTTTGAAGATGTTCACTATCAACAAACACTGTACTACAGGATAACTAAGAAAATTGAAATTAACTGCATAATACTCATGAATGCTCACAAGAGCACTAAGAGAATAATTATTACAGTGTTAAGCAGATCCAGAGTTATTTCTATAAATTCATTTAAGATAGGCTCAAATCCTGGGCAAACCATCTCTTTCTTAGGAAACAATAATGACCTTTAGTTTGCTCATCCTACTCCCAAACAAGGCAAAATTCAGGGATCCTGTTTTGGGAGTTAGAAAGCCAACTTCAAACAGAAATTCAAGCATCAGAGAACCAGTTTATCCATAATCCTGGATCTTTTCCCATTTCTAACCTCATTTCTGACAGAGGATTTAATGTGACATTTCAATGTACATTGTTGGACTTTTTGTTTTTATTCTTTCTCAGAGTTTGTGAACTGCCATAATTAGGGCTGACTTTTATTTTTTATGTCCGAGGATTTTTTTAATTTTGCCTAGTCACTAATGTTAGCACACTTGTATAAGGAACTTACTGGTATTTCAAGTCATCCTCCCCCAAATTTTGCAACTGTTGCCTTCTTATTGGACCATTCTGAGGCTCTTCTCAATTGTCTCATTGTATTTGTCTTCCTTAAAATTAAGAACAATCACAGTTACAAACATTTTATCTAAGATTCAATCTTAAACTCTTTGTCAACTTGACCAATAGCTTCTCTATTTATAGAGCATTTTCATACTCTCCTTATTATAGGTTACTCACTAAATTGACAGCAATTTTTAAATGTGTGTAAGAATTTGAATTTTTCAATTATTGGTGTATTTTTTGCAAAAATGTGAAAGTCCAAAATTTTTATTATCTTCTACATTTTTTGGAGCTTTAAGAGTTTCAAAGTGCAATTCAAATTTTATGTTGACAATGACTATATTCCATTTTCAATTCAAATGGCTACTGTAGTTGTTATCTGCATTTTTAAGTAAAGGAAACTGCCTTTGAATTTAAGTGACTTACTTGGAATGACTCAACAAGTAAGTATTACTGCAGATCATTTAAATCGGTATTTCTCTTTATCTTTTTTTCATAATTTAGATTTGTAACTTAGGGACCTCCAATGGTTATCTTCAAATATTTTATGGACTCTATCTCACATGGCATAAAATTGGACATCTAGCAAGTGAACACCAGAAGGAACTACATATCCATGTATAAATGCCATGGGACAAATTCTGTTTTCCTTTAAAAAGAGAATTTTCTAGCACCATGCTTCATTAAGAATCAGGAGCAAACTGTATTTATATATAAATATATATATATATATTTCCCTAACAAGAGAAAGAGACAGGGCAGGAATTAAAAAACTCAAGTCTTCTTGCTTCTTTGCTCAAATTTGAACCAGTAAACTAACAATTATAAGTAAAAGAAGAATTTTAAATAAAGCAAATGTAACACATATCTAAGGAATGAGAAATTTTAGAATGTCAAATACTTAGTTTCTAAAATATATAAGGATTACACTAGAGTTAATATGAAAAAATTCTAATTTCAGTAGGAAAATGCGTAATAGACATAAATAAATTTTTCACAGGTTAATGAAATTTAAAATATCAAATAAATGTTTGCTTAAAACATAACCATTATTTTTTACATATAAATCTCTCTCAATTGTTTTTGTTTGTTTGTTTTTTTGTTTTGTTTTGTTTTTCCAGATGGGATCAAACTTAGGACCTACGACATTTTATGCAAGAAAGTAACTTGGCGGGCTGGGGATGTGGCTCAAGCGGTAGCGCGCTAGCCTGGCATGCGTGCGGCCTGGGTTCGATCCTCAACACCACATACAAACAAAGATGTTGTGTCCGCCGAAAACTAAAAATTAAATATTAAAAAATTCTCTCTCTCTCTCTCCCTTTCTCACTCTCTCTTTAAAAAAAAAAAAAAAAAAGAAAGTAACTTGGCAATTTGTGTCAAGTGTTTTTTAAAAGTACATATATTATTTGGAGTCATTGAAATTTTTGTTAAATGATGCTTTAATATTATCCTATTATGGTCACAAACGTAGTAACTTAAAATGATAGAAAACTACTCTGTTTCAGGAGTATATTGGATGTAGTATTTCCCCCCTGATAATCTATCCTAAGAAAATTCATAAAAAATTAATAAAAATGAATGATATGAGATACTTATCTGTGAGTCACTTAAAAAATCAAAACAAAAAATCAAAATAAAAAACAACCTAACTTCCATAATGACCAATACCAAATAGAAAAGCAGTTAAATTAACTAAATCATTATGATGGGGAACCATTATTTAAAATGATATTTATTTTGAAGTTTGTTTAATGACATGGAAAGTTGAAACGGGAACAGTCAAGGATCAGATTCTCCCTAGAGCCTCAGAGGGGACAAGGTCCTTCCAACACATTGATTTTAGCCCTGTAAGACAATTTTAGACTCCTGGTCTCCTGAAACAGAGTAGATTTCTATCATTTTAAGCCCTACGTTTGTGACCATGATAGGACAATAATAAAGCATCATTTAACAAAAATTTCTATGACTCCAAATAAATTGCAGGACCAAATGTTTCCTAAAAAGAATTATTCCAATCTTGTTTTTAAAAAGGCATGCACACGCATGCATATATGCATACACACACACACACACACACACACACACACACACACACAAATATGCCTATATGCACAGAAAAGATGAAAGTAAATGTTAATTATACCTATTTTTTGGTGATAGAATCAGAAAGTTTCTTTTTCTTTTTTTTACTTTTTTCTTTCTAAATTTTACTACTTTCCTAGTCGTCTATAATAATCATTTATTACCTTCAAAATTATACCAAAATCCAATAGGACTGAATAAAACAGAGCACAGAAATAAAAATGGAAATAGAAATGTTAAATGGATTACTACTGGATAGGTACTTCAAAACATTATGCATAAACCAAATTGATAATGTGGGTTTTGCCAGTGATCATCCTCACTGAATCTAAAATAGACTCAGGACAATCAATCACATTTTACAGGCCTAAAGTAGAGTAAAAATTAAATATCAATTTTGAAGTGTTTTATTCATTTATTTATTTATTGAAAATTTTCTAAACCTTCGACAATGGAACCTACCGCCTGAGGGTAACAATTTGGAGGATTTTCTTTGTTGCAGCAATCTACCCGGAGATCCTCATAGTCTAGCAATTCTTAGAAGGTCTGATGTAGAGAGATCTGTTTTTCTCCTGGTGTATTCATGTAGAAATCTGAGATGTGTAAAATATTTTGCATATTAAAACTTACAGAAAAACATCTAGCCTCACTTTCTTTTAGGCTACTCACATCTAATCCTGAGTCCGCTTTCAATTGCTAAGTTCCTCCTCTGGTTTCATAAATTCTCATCTATGTTAAGTTTTAGGCTTTTTTTTTTTAACTTGAGTGGATATAATTATTAGAGTTACTTAGAGTTAATTATTAGAATAATGCAACTCATCAAGTATCAGAAATAGTATATGATGCAACTAGTATTTTATCAGTTACAAACTGTTGGAAAATACATTCAGACTTCCAACTTGGGATGGGGGCAGTGCGGCTTTCTTTTCACTCCCAGTGCAGCCTTCCTGAGAGAAGAGAAGCAGCCTCTCCCATTACTACCTGTTATTTGCCACACTAACTAGCACCTAGTGCTATCAGAACTAAAAGAACATTTTTTGCATTTTTTCAATTGAACATCTGTCTCTTCCCATCTCACACTCCCTGTAGCTGAAACCGTCCTGGAGGAAGACACCTCATAATCTTTAAATGATATTTCATTACTATTAACTTCATATGAATATTCTTATGTGAACGTTATATATGATGAAAGTTAAAGCACAGAACATTTAACTTGTCCTACTGACTCAAACAGAATTCAATTTAGTCCATGCTAGCCTTCCCCCTAACAGCTGGGTAACTTCTTAGGTCAGACCTCCTGGGGTCTAATCTTAAATCTGCCATTTGTAGGTGTGAATCTTAAAAGTCCCTTAACTTCTTTGTTAAGCTCATCTGAAAAATTGGGGGAATCTACTTATTTTAAGTGATGGGGTAAGATTAAAAAGGACAATCTGAACAAAATATTTAGTTCATTGCCTGGCACATATCAAGTACTCAATATATGTTAGCCATCATTATAATAAGACAACTAACTTATGTGAAAACTCTATAGTTTAAAGCTGTGATTTTTTTTTTTGAAATTGCAAATATCTAGTGAATTACAACTTTCCTTATCATTTCACACAGACTAGCCTACATAGAACAAATTTTATAAGGTTTCCTTCTGTTTGCCTTATAAATTTCAGTAGATAGTTATATTACTCAGCAAAACAGTTGTCTAGGTCAGTGTCTCTTTCTTGACACACATTTTCATTGTCAGTAAATTTTGCTTCTCTTAGAGATAAATTCTGTGGTCTATCATCTTTACTTGAGTTAATTATGCATGCTTCACGCTCTGGCATTTTCTCTTCACAGCCTTCTTTGATCTTGCTGGAGATGGATTCTTGTTTTGAACAAAAATAACTTTATTCTCAAATTTTCAGGGCTGGGTTTTTCTTTATTTTCTTTTTTTCTTTCTTTATTTATTTTAGTTTTCGGCAGACACAACATCTTTGTTTGTATGTGGTGCTCAGGATTGAACCCGGGCCGCACGCATGCCAGGAGAGTGTGCTACTGATTAAGCCACATCCCCAGCCCTGGGTTTTTCTTTATAATGGAATGATTGCATAGAAAATTAATCATAAGCATGATATCTAGTATCACTTCCTCAGCTAATTTTGTAGATGGAGTTCATTTAAATTTTCTATTCCTCTCATATATTAGCATCTTATATTCCAAATGTTGGTGCTTTTCCTTGAGAGTACACCTGTGCTTTCAATGGTGGCCATCAAGGACATGTCAATGTAATGACTGTTATCTTGGTCTTCTCTTGTGGCCTGAAACTTCTTGGCAAAGCACATAACAAATTTCAATGAATATTTGATAAACTAATGAAAGAATAGAAAACAAATAAACCACTATACCAATTACCATGGTGAAAATTTCTCAGATATAAAAAACTACCCTGCTAGAACAAAACACAGTCATTCAAATTATCAAAAATGTACAAAATTTCATTACTTATTCTGTCTCCTATCCCTATCCTTCATCCCAATTCTGACATCTACATAAAGTAGAGAAAGTTGGGGAGACAGTGAGGTTATTTTACTTGCACATTAGTTGGATAATCTCTGGTGAACATAAATGTAAAAATTCTCACTAAATATTTGAAAACTGAATTCAACAACACATGAAAATGTTGATATATGTCAAGTAGGTGTCATTCCATGGATGCAAAGATGGTTTAACAAATGCAAGTTAATAAATGTAATAAAACACATAAATAGAATTGAGAACAAAAATCAAATGATTCTCTTCATAGATGTAGAAAAAAAATTCAATAAAATTCAACACCCCTTCATGATAAAAGCCCTGAAGAAACTAGGGACAGAAGCATCTCATCTCAATATCATAAAGGCTATGCATGACAAACTCAAAGCCAGCGTCATACTGAATGAGTTAAATCTGAAAGAGTTTCCTCTACAATCATTCTCCCTACTCCTCAGCAATATAGTACTTGAAATTTTACCTGGAGGAATTAGGTAAGAGGAAGAAATAAAAAGAATAGAAAAAAGGAAGAACTAAAGTATGCCTATTTGCTGCTGACATGATCCTAAACTTAGAAGATCCTAAAGACCCTTCTAGAAGACTTTTAGATCTGCTAAACAAATTCAACAAAGTAGTAGGATACAAAAATCAAATGATAATAACTTTTCTATATATCAATAATGAGCCTATTGAGGAAGAAATCAGGAAAACAATTCCATTCACAGTAACTAAAATACATACATACACACCTAGGAATAAACCTAACCAAGGAATTGAAAGACCTCTACAATAACAATTACAAAACACCAGAAAAAAACAAGAAAGAAATTTAAAAAGAGACTAGAAAATGGAAAGGGCTCCTATGTTCATGGATAAGCAGAATTAATATTGGACATATTACTTATACGTCCATATATTAAAGTGGACATATTACTAAAGGCAATCTTCAGATCCATTGTGATCTGCCTCAAAATATCAAAAACTTTCCACACAGAACTAAAGAAATAATCCCAAAATTCATGTAGAAAAACAAAGACCCACAATATCCAAAGAACTCATGAACAAAAAGAGCCATACCCAAGATATCACAACACCCAATTTCAAAATATACTACAGAGCTAGAGTGACAAAAGAGCATGATATTGCCATAAAAAATCTAGACAAATAAGGTAGAATAAAGTTGGAATTAAACCCATGCAGCTATAGTCATTAGATTCTGGACAGAAGCACCAAAACATAAAATTGAAGAAAAGTCAGCTTCTTTATCAAATGATGATGGCAAACTGGATATCCATATCTAGATCTTATACTTACTAAAGTCAATTTAATCTAAGTATAAGACCTGAAACCTTGAAAACTGCTAGAACAAAACACAGGGAACCAATTCAAGATATAATCAAAGACAATGATTTCATAAACATGGCTCCTATTACTCAGGAAGAATTGATAAATGAGATTAAATTAAAAACTTCTGCACCACAAAAGAAAAAAATGATGGAGTGAAGAGAGAGCCTATAGAATGGGAGAAAAATCTTTGCCTCTTGTTCTGACAGGATTAATATTCAGAATATACAAAGTAGTCAAAAAACTTAACACCAAAATAATAATAATAACAAACCATACAGTAAATGAGCAAATGAACTGAACGGATACTTCTCCAAAAAGTATGAATGGCCAATAACTTACAATGCAAGTCACAGTTACATTAAGATTCCTTCTTATTCCAATCAGACTGACTATCATCAATAATACAAAAAGCAAGAAATTCTGACAATGTTGTGTAAGAAACACTAACATACTAATGTAAATGAGGACAGTCCCATGAAAATCAGTACAGAGTTTCCTCAAAAAAAAAAAAAAAACTACAAATAGAACTACTATATGATTCAGCTATCCCACTCCTGGTAGTTATCTGAAAAAAACTGAAGTCAGCATATTTTACAAATACGTTCATACCCATGTTAATTGTGACACAGTTCATAATAGCCAAGTTGAAAAATCAGCCCAGATGCTCATCAACAGATGATTGGATTAAAAAGTATAGTACATTTACACAATGGAGTATTATTCGGACATTGGTTTAGTTGGGTTTTTCACTGCTGTGACTAAAAACCTGACCAGCACAATTGTAAAGGAGAAAGTTTATTTCCAGGGTTTCAGAGGTCTCAATGCATAGATAGCAGTGTCCATTCCTCAGGGCTCCTGGTGAGGCATGACATCATATTTTGATCAGAAAGGAGAGAGAGAACTCCACCTGCCAAATATAATGGGATGAAGTTAGGGGTTGAGGTTAGAGGTGGGATGGGGGTTGGCACCTTTTTTCTAACAAGACACATATTCAGATCTCAGCTGAGACCATCAGTGTCTTAGGCACAGCATCATTATTCTCTGACAATCTACTTCTATTTTCAATTAACAGCAACAGAGTTCCTCTTATTTCTCTATAAAGGCGTTTAAAAAGAAGGTCATTTGAAATACAATAGAATACATTAGTTTTAGTTCCAAACTTCACAGAAATTTTCAATTATGTCCTAATTCAGTACCTCAGATTTAACATTATGAATCCCACATTTCCATTAGCAATCAAACATCACAAAAATATACATGAATGAGACTCCTTTAACTGCAAAACTGTAGGAAATAAGACAATTCTTGGGAAAGTCTGCTGTCCACTGCTTAAAACACAGGGTATTTCTCAATACTCTAAAATTCATGCTATTTCATTTATATGCTCCTTTTTAGAGTCTAAAACATTTTAACTAAAATTTACTATGATAAAGCCAAATTTCCCTGAAGCAATCCGTATATTTTTTAATGAAATTGTATTATCTTTGAGTTCGTGAAAAATTAAAACATGCCAATAATATGTTTGCCAATATATTATCTTATAAAAAACACTTTGATGGTTACCAGATGGTGAAGGGCAGTGGTACTGTTGCTCAAAGGACACAAAATTACAGTTCAACAGGAGGAGTAAGTTCAAGAGATCTATTACATATCATGGTGACTATTGTTAATAACAGCATATTAAACACTTGAAATTTTCCAAGAAAGTAGATTTAAAATGTTTTTACCACAGAAAAGATGTGTATAAGGAAATGCATATGCTAACAGCTTAATACATTACACAATGTATACCTATATCAAAATGTACCATATACTATAAATGCACAGATTCTTACTTGTCAATTGGAAGGTAGGTAGGAAAAACACAGGGAAAACAATTGAAAACATCTATACAGAAAATGATTTTTTTTATAAGGACCCTGAAACAGAGATAACAAAATCAATTTTAGAGAAATAGAATTTCATCACACTAAAAAGCTTCTGCACAGCAAAGGAGTCAACTTTAAGAAAGAACAAAATATTTACAAACTGTTTATCTGGGAAAGGGTTGGCATTCTGAATATAAAAGGAACTTAAAAACTTCAAGAGAAATAGCAGATATTTCAATTCAAAAATAGGCAAATGATCTGAAGAGACATCCCTCAAAAGAAGAAATACAAATGGCCAGCTTATAAGAAAAAGGGTTAACATCACTAGCTGTCAGGGGAATTCAAGTCAAAACCACAAAGAGTTTACTTACTGCACTCAGAACAGCTAGGATTAAAAAAAAGTAAAAAAAAAAAAAAATTATAATAATAACAAATGCTGGTGAGAATGCAGAGAAAAGGGAACTCTATACACTTCTGCTGAAAATGTAAATTAGTACAATTGTTATGGAGAACACTTTTCCCTCAAAAAATACCAATAGATGTATGTTCCAGCTTTGCCTTTCTGGGTCTATATCCAAAGGAAATGAAATCAGCATATCAAAGAGATACCTGCACACCTGCATTTACTGCAACACTTCACAATAGCCAGGGTGTGGAATCAACCTAAGTGCCACTGACAGATTTTTTAAAAAAAAAGTGTGTTCTATATACCCAAAGGAATACTATTCAGCCATAAAATATTTGTGGTAAAATGGCTGAAACTGGAGAATATAATGTTAAGTGAGTGAAATGTTTTCTTTCATGTATGGTACCTTGAAAAGTTTATCTTGAAGTAGGCAAGAGTAGAATAGCAATTACTAGAGACTAGAACTTCATAAGGCAGTGGAGGTTGGATAATGGCTACCAAAATATAGTTAGGTAAGAAGAACAACTTCTAGTGTTCTGCAGTCCATTAAGGTAACTATAGTTCATAAGAACCTATATATATTTTATGAAGAACTAGAAGAGCTTGAAGAGATCTAAACAAAGAAATGATAAAAACATGGAAAGGCTAATTGCAAATTTGATCAGTTTGCATTTATATGTCTATTGAAATATCACACTGTATCTAAAAAGTATGTATGACTTTACATGTAAATTAGAAATAGAAAATTTTAAATGAGTGCCACAAATCACATTTTTACTTACTTTTGGGGAATATTTACCTGGCAACAGATGCACTGCAAAACATCCCCTTCACAACATCCGTCATACATGGAAGAAACATCTTCTAGAAGGGAAGTAAGCTCCTTAAATTCAATCTTGGGGAATTTTTGATTGAATACAGCAATATTTCTAGAAAGAGAATTGATAAACAACTGAAATAATTTGAACAACCATAAAACAATAGTGAGTTCTTTGTTCATACAACATAAACAGCTCCAAAGCCACTGGTACCACACTGACTTTGCCCAGATGTCCTCATCAAGCAGCTCATGGCATATTGCTCCATCTGTACGATCATTTTTAAAAATCCTAGGTTGGGGGGCTGGGGTTGTAGCTCAGTGGCAAAGTGCTTGCCTCACATATGTGAGGTACTGGGTTGGATCCTCAGCACCACATAAAAACAAGCAAACAAACTAATAAAGACAAAAAAAAAAGAAAGAAAACTTAAAAAAAAAAAAAAAAAAAAAAAGTCTTAGGCTGGATCCAAGGAAATAAAAGACCAAAGAGAGATGTTTCCTTCCATAATCCCAGTAGGGCACAAGGCAAAGGGCCTCCACTTCCTGCTGTGAGCCCACAGGAGACATAGGTAATCCACAAACTGACCAAAATACATCTCAGAAGTGCCTCCTTTCTCCTTGACAGCTTTCCTCCTCCCAAATTTTATCTCATCCTGTTCTAATGACCTGGTTCTGAGCCAGCCATGCTCACCCACCTCAAAACCTCTGGAAAACTAGGAGGAATACAAATGAAAAGGATCAATTATTTAACCAAAATGGGATGCAGACAAGAAAATACAAGCATAGACAAGATAGATGATGTAGAACTCATACAGAGCTTAACATTTTGGGTCCAAATATCAAAAAGGCACCACAGTTTGTCATGGGAAGACAATGCTTTTAAATATTGTGTGACAGGTGCTGCCTGAAGGAGAAAGAGGAAATTCTGTTGAAAACAAAACCAAAATCTCCCTACTCTCTTATTTTTAAACTCCATCTCCATCATTAGAGAGTTTGTTCACAGAAGAAAATCTATGGAATTTTCGTTTTGGCACATTTGCATATGGAAAGAGCTATGCATTTGTGGCACACTCTGAAGGCTAGATGGTGTCTCTGATGGCTGAACTCACTGGGATGTGTGGTGCTCACCTGGTTGGGCAGTATGCTGTGAGCTTGGCCATCTTGACTGCGATGGCTCCAGTGTCAAACAGGAAGTGTCAAAGAGGGTTTGTGCAGGATAGAAGATAAACAGTTCCCTTCATCCTGATATTCACTCACTAGCGTTTTCCTCCAACTTTAAAAGAAAATAAAGCCAGAAAACAAGACCCTGGAAATTCATGACTCTCTGACAAGGGTCTTGGGTAAAGAGAATGGGTTTAAATCAGTGAGTGTACCATGATACTATCTTGGTATATGAGAATGTGGTAAATAACTCATTTGCTAGAAAATAATTATAATTTTAAGTAAGGGTCTAGAGCCATGGAGTGGGATGATTCCTTATCCTTTAACAAAAAAAAATGCAATACCCACCTTCGCTTGAAAGGAGTTGGGTTTGTGTTGTTCTTCACAGCACATTTTTGCTACTTCTTCAAAGAGAGCAGCAAGAGTTAAAAGTGTAGGACCAAAGGCAAAGGGGTTCCCTCTGGCAACTTCATGCGTGAAGCTATGAAAAAGTTCAAACTATTTCTTAAAACAGAGAAGGAGGGGTGGAGGTATAACTCAGTAATAGTGCACTTGCCTCACATGGGCAAGGTCCTGAGTTGCATTCCTAGCCCTAAGGAAGGAAGGTGAGAATGAAAGAAGGAAGAGAGGGAGGGAAGGAGGGAGAAAGGGAGGATGGAAAGAAGGGAATCAAGGTGAGAAGAATGGGAGAAGGAAAAGGGAAGAAGCAGAAAAGAAATGGTAGATCAGAGAAGGGAAGGGAGTGAAAATGGAAAGAAGAGAAGAGGGCAAGAAAAACAAGTTTTAAAAAATGAAGGTAAAAGAAAAGTTTCCATTATAGAAAATTTTATACCACAAGTATCTCTGGCATCACTAACTCCAAATTAAGATTGATAATTGCAGTTCTAATTCAGCACACTCATCTATGAATGATCTCTTTCTCTACCCTTGATGCTGGGTAGCAGATCTCCCTTCCATATTCAAAGAACAGCTACCTATACACACCCCATCTGAAATTCAAGGATAATTATTACTTATATTCAAATAAATCTGTGATACTTTGCAAAGCACACTAGCTTTCCAGAAGAGGCCTGGGCTTCTGCAAATACTGAACTATTAAAAATAGCTTTTTAGCTAAACAGCCAATAATTTCCTAAGGCAAGAGCTGAAACTTCACCTTGGGAAAAAAAATACATCATTTCCTCACTGTTTTCCTAGCAGTTTGACTCGGGGCATATACCTCTGTTCTAGGGCTTTTCTCATCAGAAGATACACAGCACTTATGTAAAGGTCTTAAAGGTGAACCACATCTTATACATAGCTATGTCCTCAACAGATCCTGACACATGGTACACATTGGTTCAATCAATCAATGAACCCAGTCATGTACTTTGGAGTTAAGAGTTGGATTTAGCCTAAGAATAATGCTTTGATTAAATCACTTATCTAGCAAGATTAAACTTACTGCTTTAGAAAAGATTCTCTTTTATTTTTATAAGCCTGGCATTTCTCCTCAGGATTCAGAGTAGGGAAAGGAGACAGAAATCCTACATCAGCTTGATTGTTATAGAAGAAATAGAGTTTTCTTTCAAAGTCCACTTGACTGCAGCAGTGTGAAAAAATTATACTTTTGTGGCAACCCCTTCATAGCATATATCCTTTCCTGTAACACATTAATCTGGACAACAGAAAAAAAAGGGGTAACTTTTTGTCATGGTAAAGCTGTTCTATCTTCTGAGATGAAACAAGGGATACAACAAAGGTTCAGTGCTGTCTTATGGAAAAGGATTGCAATTTCCCCACTATTGCCAGCAGAGCATCTTGCTCCACACCCTTGACAACCATTCCACACATTGAGAAACTGTATTTATCCCACCACAAGACCCTTAACCTGTTACACTTTCTTGGCTACCTACATTTCCCTTTCATCATGACTTTTCTCCTCATCTCCTGAGATAACAAGGTCAGTGTGTTAGTTTATCAGCAAAGGGCTTAGAAATGATGTTCAGTAGTTTCTAGAGATGCAGATGGGGACTCTGGAGGAGGCCTCAAATGCATGTTCAGGCTCCTCCGCTGCTTGTATACATGTGGCATACTGCATACATAAGGCATAGGCCGACATATTGCAAATATACCCAAGTCCTTCTGCAATAGTCCACATGGAAAATCAGTGATCATCTGCAGAATTTCCACTAACAAAAACTCAGAAGAACATGAACTTGTTCCATAGACTCATGAGATTAAATATGAAGGCTATAAATTTTATATTTTGTTAACAATTCAATTGCCTGACAACCTTGAATATTATAATTAATGTTGTATTTATTTTTCTATTAACTTTTAGTTTAAATCAATTATCTTTGAGAAGCACTAGCATTTCTGGAATGAAGCAGAGAAGATTACAAAAATATCATCATCAAAAAGAATCTAGCATAGCACAACTCACATGGATCCCATGTTCTCTTCTATAAATCTCTGGTTAACTGTGAAGTTGTCTGAAAAATAAAGATATTTAGGTTATTAAAGATATTTAGGTTATTAAAAATTCTGGTATTTTAACATTTTCCTAATGAATAACTATATATGGCATTTAAGCATGCAAAGTGTAAAGTAAAATATTATGATAGAAATTACCTTGACATTTAATGAGAAAGATAGGAATAAAATGAGCCAAATAGGAGATCTTAAGCCCAGATGATTGTGTGCTCAGGAAATATTTACTAAATTGAACTGATTGAATTAATCTCAAATTGATAGGATTTTAGATTTGCCATTGATGGCTCCCCCAATACGAATGTGAAATACAAACACCATGTCCATGCTAAACATCTGTCACTTGTGACTAGAAAAGTGATGTAAAGATTAGCTGGAAAGTGATATAATTCCAGGAGTTGATAAGAGAGACCTCAGCATGCTGAGGGCAAGGTAGTTTATAGTACTAGTCAGACATAGATATTTAAGTGATCTCCAGACTCACCTAAAATCGCTGATTCTCTCCCAGTGAACATCAGTGTACCAGAAGACATTTCTGGTTTTCCACATAGACTACATTTATGGAGTCCTTGCTTTTGTCAAGTCGGACACTTTGAGGACATCAACATTGACCAAGAAAGACATGACATGGAATTCCTAAGCACCCTCATGGTGGAATCAGCTTGTGCCTACGACTATTATCCCATTTAGAATGTGGTTACATATTTCACAGGGATGCTTTGTGATCCCTGGGTGAGGAACCAGAAAAGGATTTACAGGAGTGGCACATGAGTTGCATACGAAAAAATGTAAAAGATTCAACTAACATGAAAATAAGGAGCCCTGCCTTTCAGTGTGGAGAAAGTGATGTGATTAAAGCACAAAGATGATAAATCTTAAGATATATTTGGAGAGAGCCAATTGATTTTGATGAAAAGGTAGATCATAAAGAAAGGTTATAGGACCTCTTAAAGAGGTCCTATTTAAAGGGCCTGGGTTCAGATTATGGGACTCTTGCATACAAAATTGAGAAGTAGGGCCCTCAATTAGAAGCCATTAAATACATTTACCCAGGGTAGTAATATGATCAATTTTATCCACTAAGAAATACTAATCAGGTAGTGATATATTTCAGTACTGGGACTATCCACAGTGCCTAACACACAGAAACTGATAGGAACTATTTGTCAAATAGATGGATAGAATAAGAAGGCCCTTGGGAAATTTTTGCAATTGTCCTATTGAGAAATCAGCAGGAGCTTAATTTGGGTAGGAGTAATGGAAAGATATTAGACCAAAATCAATAGGATTTTGAAACAGGCTTTTATAAGGGGAAAGGAGACGGAGAACTGAAGAACGTAATTTTAATTTTCATCAAGCTCTACGATTAGACTCACTAGCAGGCTCTTTGGAGTATGTGAATTTGGATAAAATACAATCCACACTTTGAGGACCACTGGGACTCTTAGGGCACTTTAGGGAAAGTTACAAAAAATGCAACCTCCAGGAAAGAGGATTTACAACAAGACTCTGTCAGTTGTCCCTTTTGGACATAAAAAAATAGAAAAGTTTCCCCTTCCTCCAAGTTGATGCTGCCGAGGGAAGTTTTAGGGGGAATATAGAGTTGAGGAGGGACCAGGGTCCTGCATACCCTGAAATTGTTCACCATTAGTTGGGAGATATGTTATATGATAAAAGACTTCCCCCCCAAAATCTCAATGCATATCTGTTCTTTTAATGTTACCATCAACTCTGTACATTTGCAAGAAATATTAATATTTTGAAATCCCCATTTTATCTATAAGCAACACTGTCTATCTTGCCATAGGTTGCTGACCATTTTCAGAGTATAAAAATTCTCTCTACCTGTAGATTGGGTCATATAATCAACAAAATACAAATTTTGAAAAAGGTAGCTTTAGATAATTGATTTGTAAATATAGACTAGGGAGAAGGAGAAAAAAACACTTAAAAATTTTAAAAATGTTTAAAAGTAGTAACTACACTACTTTTGTCATTCCTTACTGATATTTAATATATGTCTTACCTACATCCCAAGACTCTGGGATTCAATCAAAAACAATAAGAAAAAATTAAACCTGAAAGTTTTAATTGCTTTATTTTTTTAAAAAGAAATCACCTTCACAAAAGAATGTCCTGTGCTGAGAAAGCCATTTTATATTATTCTTTCACACACTTAGTTAAAAAGGAACCTGTTTAATCTATTTATGAAATACTGCGTATTTGATTTTTAGTTGATCACACGGCAGAATTTCTTGCTAACTATTAACTAGGGAAAAATGCCTCTGTGTTTCCCTGGGAAAATCTATCATGGGGCTGAGGATGTGGCTCAAGTGGTAGCGCGCCCGCCTGGCATGCGTGTGGCCCGGGTTCGATTCTCAGCACCACGTACAAACAAAGATGTTGTGTCCGCCAATAACTAAAAAATAAATATCAAAAAATTCTCTCTGTCTTTCTCTCCTCTCTCACTCTCTATTAAAAAAAAAAAAAAAAGAAAATCTATCATGATAGAAAAAGTGTCCAGAAGCTAAGTATGCACCTACCTAATCAATTAGACAACCAAAAGAGCGGAAAAAAAACCTTGAAATACTGAAAATATTAAAATAAAAATAATTAAAATAGAAAATTCACCAAAAGAAAAACTACTGTAAAGACATTAAGTTCCACTGGTAATCAAAGAAAATTAAACTATAAAATATTAAATTTTATATATCTCATAGAATTAGAATAATAAAAATATCTAAAATTCTGGAAACACATAGCAAAATAAGTTTTTATATATTCAAAGTTTTTGGAAAATAAAGTTATAATAAGTATTGATAGTCTTAAAAATATACATATCATTTGAACCAGTTACCCAGATTCTGGAAATCTGTACCAAGGACATGATTCCATATATAGAAACATTTTTCAATACAAGCTCTTAGCTCTGGCTTACAATACATAGTCTTTATTGTGTTGAGGGACATTCCTTTGTATACCTAATTTACTTAAAGTTTTTATCATGAATGGAGGTGGAATTTTGTCAATTTTTTTCTGCTTTCATTGAGATGACCATACGAGTTTTGTCCTCTATTCCATAATATAGTGTATAATAGTTATTGATTTGCTTATGTTTGGCCATTTTTTCATCCCAATGATAAAACCCACCTAATCTTAATAAATTAAACTTTTAATGTTGAATTCAATTTTCTGAGGATTATTTTCAGAATTTTTTGTTGTTGTTGTTTTTTGCTTCATTGGTCATCAGAGATATTGGACTACAATTTTCTTTTCTTGTAATGTCCTTGTAAGGCTTTGGTTGTCAGGGTGATGCAAGTCTCATAAAGTAAATTTGGAAGTATTCCCTCTTCTTTGAGTTTTTTGGAAGAGTTTTAGAATGATTTACATTAGTTATTTAAATATTTGGTAGATTTCAGCTATGAAGCCATTCAGTAGAATTTGCATTATGTTGCCGTTGAATGGATGTGTATGTCTATGAAGTTCAATTGATCTAAAGTATAATTTTGCTGAAAGTGGAAAATTGATGCTCCTACTATTACAACATTGTAATTTATCTCTCCCTATCTATCTGTTAATTTCTGTTTATATAGTTAGGTCTTCCTATTGGAGATTCATATAATTTATAATCAGTATGTCTTCTTGATGAATTGCCCCATTGTCATTAATAATAGCACTCTTTATTTTTTAGTCTTTGACACAAAGTCTATTTTGCTTGATATAAGTACAGTTATCTCTGCTGTCTTTTGGTTTCCACTTGCTTGGTATATCTTCTTCATTTCTTCACTTTTAGAACTATGTGTGTTCTTAGAAGTGAGCCGAATCTCATGTAAACAGCATAGAGTTGAGTCTTTTTTAAAACTCCATTCAGTCAGTCTATACCTTTAGATGGAAGAAATTAATCTTTTACATTTAAAGTAATTAATTAAAGATAAGGATTTACTATTGCAATTTTGTTAATTTTTTTTCTGGTAGTTTTTCCCTTTCTTCCTGTCTTCTATTGTCCTCTGTGGTTTGGTGCTTTTTATTTGTAATAAGGGGCTTTGAATTCTTTCTTCTTATCTCTTGTGTACCTACTGAAAGTTTCTGCTTTGTGATTATCATGAGGCTTACCTAAAATATGACTATACATTCATTTTAGCAGTGATTGTTATATTTTTGTATGTTTTTTTATGTTACCAATTAACTTTTTTTTTCTTTCATCTTGAACAACTTTAACATTTCCTGTAAGGCTGATCTAGTGGTGATGAACTCCCTCAACTTTTGTTTGTATGAGTGAGTCTTATTTCCTCCTCATTTCTGAAGAATAGCTTTTTTTAAATGATTTTGGTTGGTAGTTTTTTCTCTCAGTACTTTGTATTTTCCTGTTATCTCATAGCCAATAAAACTTTTTTCTGAGAAATCTACCAATAGTAGTATTGAGGCTCCTTTGTATGTGATATGCTTCATTTCTCATGATACTTTCAGAATTACTCGTCTTTGAATATAATGTGAACTTTTCTTTGTATTGAATTTGGAGACCCCTGAGCATCCTGTTCCTGAACGTAGTCATCTTTTCCAGATTTAGAAAGTTTTCAGCCATTATTTTTTAAAATATGCTTTGCAGCCCTTTTTCACTCTCTTATACTTCTTAAATTTATGCAAATGCAGTTATTTGAGTGGTGTCCAATAATTTTTAAACCTTTTTATTCTTATTTCTTTTTCTCTAGCTGATAATCGCAAATGTCCTGGATTGAGTTCACTGGTTCTTTTCTCTGCTTCATCAAATCTGCTAATAAAGATTTCTATTGAATTTTTCAGCTCTGTTGTACTCTTCACCTCAGATAGCTTTTTTATTGTTTTTTTTTTATGTAAAACTTCTTGATTTTTTACTGTATTGTTTTCCAAACCTTAATTTTCTATGCACATTTTTTATTTTTATTTTTTATTTATATATGACAGCAGAATGCATTACAATTCTTATTACACATATAGAGCACAATTTTTCACATCTCTGGTTGTATAAAAAGTATATTCACACCAATTTGTGTCTTCATACTTGTACTTTGGATAATAATGATCATCACATTCCACCATCATTAATAACCCCATGCCCTTCCCATCCCCTCCAACCCCTCTGCCCTATCTAGAGTTCATTTATTCTTCCCATTTATTCCCTCTCCCTATCCCACTATGAATCCACCTCCTCAAATCAAAGAAAACATTCAGCATTTGATTTTGGGGGATTGGCTAACTACCCTTAGCATTACCTTCACTAATTCCATCAATTTACCTGAAAATGCCATGGTTTTATTCTCTTTTATTAATGAGTTATATTCCATTGTGAATATATGTCACGTTTTTTATCCATTCATCTATTGAAGGGTATCTAGATTGGTTCCACAATTTAGCTATTGTGATGTGTTTTGCTGTAAACATTGATGTGGCTGTGTCCCAGTAGTACGCTGTTTTTAAGTCCTTTGGGTATAGTGCAAGGTGAGGGATAGCTGTGTCAAATGGTGGTTCCATTCCCAATTTTCCAAGAAATCTCCATACTGTTTTCCATATTGGCTGCACCAATTTGCAGTCCCACCAGCAATGTATGAGTGTACCTTTTCCCCACATCCTCACCAACACTTATTGTTGTTTGTCTTCATAATAGCTGCCATTCTGCCTGGAGTGAGATGAAATCTTAGAGTGGTTTTGATTTGCATTTCTCTAATTGCTAGTGATGATGAACATTTTTTCATGTATTTGTTGATTTACTGTATATCATCTTCTCAGAAGCGTCTCTTCAGGCCCTTGGCCCATTTATTGATTGGGTTATTTGGAGATTTTTTTTGGGGGGGGTGTCTAGCTTTTTGTGTTCTTTATATACCCTGGAGATTAGTGCTCTATCTGATGTGTGAGGGGTAAAGATTTGCTCCCAAGATGTAGGCTCTCTATTCACCTCACAGATTGTTTCTTTTGCTGAGAAGAAACTTTTTAGTTTGAGTCAATTCCATTTATTGATTCTTGATTTTAATTCTTACGCCAAAGTAGTCATATTAAGGAAGTTGGGGCCTAATCCCACATGATGGAGATTAGGGCCTCCTTTTTCTTCTGTTAGACACAGAGTCTCTGGTTATGTTTCTAAGTCCTTGTTCCATTTTGAGTTGAGTTTTGTGCATAGTGAGAGATAGGCATTTAATTTCACTTTGTTGCATATGGATTTCCGGTTTTCCCAGCACCATTTGTTGAAGAGGCTCTTTTCTCCAATGCATGTTCTTGACACCTTTGTCTAATATAAGATAATTGTAGTTTTGTAGGTTAGTCTCTGTGTCCTCTATTCTGTACCATTGGTCTACCAATCTGTTTTGGTGCCAATACCATGCTGTTTTTGTTACTATTGTTCTGTAATTTAAGGTCTGGTATGGTGATACCACCTGCTTCACTATTCCTGCTAAGGATTGCTTTAGCTATTCTGGGTCTCTTATTTTTCCAGATGAATTTCATGACTGCCTTTTCTATTTCTATGAGGAATGTCATTGGAATTTTGATCAGAATTGCATTAAATCTGTGTAGTGCTTTTGGAAGTATGGTCATTTTGATAATATTAATTCTGCCTACCCAAGAACAAAATAGATCTTTCCATCTTCTAAGGTCTTCTTTGATTTCTTTCTTTAAGGTTCTATAATTTTCATTATATAGATCTTTCACCTCTTTTGTTAAGTTGATTCCCCCCTCCCCTTTTTTGAGGCTATTGTAAATGGGATAGTTTTCCTCATTTCCCTTTCTGAGGATTTGTCACTGATATACAGAAATGCCTTTGATTTATGGTTGTTGATTTTATACCCTGCTACTTTTCTGAATTCATTCACTAGTTCTAGAAGTTTTCTGGTGGAACTTCTAGGGTCTTCCAGGTATAGAATTATATCATCAGCAAATAGTGCCAATTTGAGTTCTTCTTTTCCTATGTGTATCCCTTTAATTTCTTTTGACTGTCTAATTGCTCTGGCCAATGTTTCAAGAACTATGTTAAATGGTAGTGGTGAAAGAGGGCATCCCTGTCTTATTCCAGTTTTTAGAGGGAATGCCTTCAACTTTTCTCCATTTAGAATGATGTTGGCCTGGGGCTTAGCATAGATAGCCTTTATGATGTTGAAATATGTTCCTATTATCCCTAGTTTTTCTAGTGTTTTGAACATAAAGGCCTGCTGCATTTTGTCAAATGCTTTTTCTGCATATACTGAGATGATCGTATGATTCTTATCTTTAAGTCTATTGATGTGATGAATTACATTTTACTGATTTTTGTATGTTGAACCAAACTTGCATCCCTGAGATGAATCCCACTTGATCATGGTGCACGATCTTTCTGATATGTTTTTGTATTCTATTTGCCAGAATTTTATTGAGAATTTTTACATCTATGTTCATTAGAGATATTGGTATAAAATTTTCTTTTATTGATGTGTCTTTGCCTTGTTTTGGAATCAGAGTGATATTGGCCTCATAGAATGAGTTTAGAAGTGCTGCCTTTTTTTATTTTCTGAAATAAATTGGAGAGTATTGGTATTAGTTCTTCTTTAAAGGCCTTATAGAACTCGGCTGTGTATCCATCAGGTCCTGGGCTTTTCTTGGTTGGTAGACTTTTGAGATGTAGTATTAAGTCATTTATTTGTTGACTTTTTCTTCTTTAAGGAAAGAACTCCATGAAATGAACTTTCTTCTTAGAACTGTTATTTCATAGTGTTCCAGAGATTTCAATATGTTGTATCTGTGTTCTCATTCACCTCTGAAATTTTTTTAATCTCCTCCTTGATGTCTTCTATAACCTATTGTTCATTCAATATCATATTATTTAGTCTCCAGGTGTTGGAGTGGATTTTATTTCTTATTTTATCAATAATTTCTAAAAATTTTATTCCATTATGATCTGATAGATTTCAGGGTAGTATCTCTACTTTTTTGTATTTGCTAAGAGTTTCTTTATGGCATAGTATATGGTCTATTTTAGAGAAGGATCCATGTGCTGCTGAGAAGAAAGTATATTGTCTCATGAAAGAATAGAATATTCTATATATATATATATATCAGTTAAGCCTAAGTTATTGATTGTATTATTGAGTTCTATAGTTTCTTTGTTTAGCTTTTGTTTGGAAGATCTATCTAGTGATGAAGGAGGTGTGTTAAACTCATCTAAAATTATTGTGTTCTGATCTATTTGACTCTTGAACTTGAGAAGAGTTTGTTTGATGAACATAGCTGCTCCATTGTTTGGGGCATATATATTTATAATTATTAAGTTTTGTTGGTGTATGGTTTCCTTGAGCAGTATGTAGTGTCCTTCTTTATTTTTTTAAATTGGCTTTAGTTTGAATGGTATACTTTATTTGATATGAGGATGGAAACCCCTACTTGGTTCCACAGTCCATGTGCGTGGTATGATTTTTCCCAACGCTTCACTTTCAGTCTATGGATGTCTTTTTCTATGTGATGAGTCTGTTGGACACAGCATACTGTTGAGTCTTTTTTTTTTATCCAGATTGCTGGTCTATATGTCTTTTGATTGGTGATTTTATGCCATTAACATTCAGGGCTATTATTGAGACATGATTTGTATTCCCAGCCATTTTTATTTATTTTTTGTATTTAATGTGACTTGATTTCTCCTCTGATTAGATTTTCCTTTAGTGTAATCCCACCCTCTGCTGATTTTCATCATTGTTTTTCATTTCCTCTTCTTGGAATATTTTGCTGAGAATGTTCTGTAGTGCAGGCTTTCTAGCTATAAATTCTTTTAACTTTTGTTTATCATGGAAGGTTTTTATTTCATCATCAAATCTAAAGCTTAGTTTTGCTGGATATAAGATTCTTGGTTGGCATCTATTTCCTTTCAGACCTTGGTATATGTTGTTTCATGATCTCCTGGCTTTGAGGGTCTGGGTTGAAAAATCTGCTGAGATACAAATTGGTCTGCTCCTACATGTTACCTGATTCTTCTCTCTTGTGGCTTTTTAGATTCTATCCTTTCTCTGTATGCTAGGCATTTTCATTATAATGTGCCTTGGTGTTCTCTATTAGAGCTATTTTAATCTCTTTGGACAAAGTCATAATTCCCTGATTCTCTCTCTATTTTTTTTTTTTTTTTTGTCTTTTGTTTGTGGTTTTACCAGGGATTGAACTCAGGGGCACTCAACCACTGAGCCATGTCCCCAGCCCTATTTTGTATTCTATTCATTTAGAGACAGAGACTCACTGAGTTGTTTAGCATCTCTTTTTTGCTGAGACTGGCTTTGAACTTAGATCCTCCTGCCTCAGCTTTCTAATCTGCTGGGATTACAGATGTGTGCCACCACACAAGTCTTTCTTCTCCTTCCTTCTTCTCCTTCCTGCACTTTTCGCAGTTAGAATTGGTCTCACTCACCCTTTGAGTTCCTCAACAATTTGTTGTCTGCTTCACTAGGGTCTTTATAATACTAGTGTCATTTGATTTTTTGTCCGTGCATTTGAAAAAGCAGCCAACTCTTCCAGACTTTATAGGTGTTCTTCACTACTGAGTAAAAATTATCTGGGATTCTGGATGGGCTAGTTGGTAATTATCACAGGCAAGCAGACTTTGCTATTGGGATCTTTAGCCAGGCTAGTCCATTGTCTTTGCTCTGAGAGCATGTGGGGTTATTGGATAGGCTCCACTATCTAATGAAACCACTGGCTAGACTCTGCAATGAGGCAGAGCTACTGGCTGGGCACTGCAATTGTCTCTTTTTAGGCAGAGATGCAGGCTGCATTCATTAGTCAGGTAGTATTGCTGTATTTGGACAGGGTCACAGTCTGGGCTCCAATGATACAGCTGTTGCTTGGGACAAAGAGGAGCAGAAATTATGATCAATGGGTATGTATAGCTGAGACTTGTCTCTCTGCATAAGAATAGCTTTAGGGTGGGTAGGCTTATATGAGGATGGAATGATTGCATGTTTGGACTCCCATACTGGGTGGAGGCAGCCTCTATGCTCTGAAGAAATGCACAGAGAGACTCAGGTTGGTTCTGAGACTGGGAAGAATGACTGTCTAAACATTCAAGCCAGGTATAATTTTTCACTGTGTTTTTAGGAGCAGTCAGCTCAGCTTAATGGATGAGCTGTTCTCTGATCATCATTGCTGGAAGAAAACACAGAACTACTACCAAGATATTCATGCTCACCCTGTAGCCCGGCTGCCTTTCATTGTTTCTACCTGATTACAGGCAATCTAGCCATGTTTTTATTTTTATTGTGCCCCATGAGGCAAGACAGGAGTGGCCTGTTGGAAATATCCCACAATGCTGGGTAAACTAGATGTATATGTCCACTTCTCTTTTCCCAGTGTTGTAACTGTGGACCTAGGAGAATCCTCTCTGTGTGGCACCATGCCAACATTAGGGGGGGCAATGTGGTCAAAGTGAGACTTTCCTCTTATCATTCCAATGTGTTTCCTGATTTGGTTTTCATTCTGTTGTCCACCTTTTAAAATACCCTTTTGATTTCTTCTCTGATTCACGAGTTGTTTAGAAGTATGTTGTTCAGTTCATTGGGAATTTCCAGATAGTACTATTAAAGATTGTTAATTTAATTCCATTTTATTAAGCAATTCTCTGTCATCTCCCTTAACCCTTTGAAAGCAGCATCACTGAGAGTAGATAAATTTCTTACATGATAATCTACCAAAGAAGAGGTGGAGAGAGCTAATTTTTTAAGAGTGGCTAGTTTTCATTCACTAATTTGCATCACCTTGTTGCCTCAGAATTTTAGCTTTATTCTTAATATTGTCCTGTGGATATCAGAAAATTTGAGCACTTCTGATTTCTATTTCATAGGGGCAATGAGACAAGTGACAGTCTTCTCTGCAATTTCTCGTGTACAGGCAAAAGCACAAGTTAAATCATTCCCAATCCACTGTCTTTTAAACCAGCTACCCTCGACTGCCGCTACTCCCAGTCCCCATTCCACATGGGCACACCAGTCCCTGAGCATCTTTAACTTCCTCCATTCCTCATGTTCTGTCATGCTCAGTCCCTTTAACCATGGTTTCCATTTTTATGAAATGGTCTTCTCCTTTACTTGAACTGCTGAATTTTCTAAGTTTCTCCTTAATTGACTGTGGCACTTTCCGCAGTCAGAATTGGTCTCAGTCTCCCTTGGATTCCCTCAACAATTTGTTGTCTGCTCCACTAGGGTCATAATCTTGTGGTATTGCTATTCAGTTGCTTCCTTCTCTACTGAAACAACTGGGGACAGTGACTATACTCAAAACAGGGCTGCCACCTAGTGTGTGCTCAGTAAACCCTTGTGGAATAAAAAGATCCATATAAATATTAATTCCATTCAATCCAGACATCTACAGCACAGTGAACACATTTTTACAATGACAGTGAGTAGAGAAGTGAACAAGATTGAAGAAAGATTGAGATGTTAAATTTTCATGGATCCTATAAAAGCACAATAATTTCTTTTCTTGCCTCCAGATTATCCATTCTGATGTTTAGTGGTCATTTAAGAAACAAAGTGCCCTGGAAACACCAAAGAGTGTTTCAGAATTTCTCAAGTCACCAAGCTAACCTAGCCTTCAGTGTTGTAGCCATTCGAGATGGCTTTAATCTACAGCAACCAGATTTATTTATTTGTTTATTTATTGGTTGTAGTTGGACACAATACCTTAATTTTATTTATTTGTATGTGGTACTGAAGATCGACCTCACATGTGCTAGGCAAGCGCTCTACCTCTGAGCCACAACCCCAGCCCCCGTCAGTGATATTTTTTAACAGAATATTTCAGACAATGATATATAAAACTAAAGAAATATCTATAAATATTCACAAATAATCAGACTAAAAAAAAACAGAAATATCTGAGGATACTTTATTTGTTAGAGATATCTCACATAAAACTCTTGATCATTTTATTAATTTATAAGTTTTGTCAGTTGTAATAAAAACAAATCACACCAAACAATGACGACTCAGGTTGTCTTCTTCTCCTCCCTCTGAAACATACACAAAAATATATATTAAGTACTAATTAAATGAACAGGCGTAGAAGGTAATGGGCTCTATTACCTTATACCTTATGTCAGGGAAACAGTACATGAGGAAGCCTTCATGTGGCATTCTCTGAAGGCTTCGAAGTAAACTAAATTTTTTTTTTTGTATTAGTTGAATCACTAATTTAACATTTTAGGCATAATTTTGTCCTAGTGTATTTTTTTACAAAAGCTTCTAAAATTGAATTACATTTATTTTTAAGGCACTTCCTAGCATCTCTCTCACTATGGATGGATATTTGTGTAGAATCAATATTATATTTAGCCTCATCTGGATTCGTTGCTACCTGAAGGAATTTAAACTCCCAAGGCAGCACGAGTTCTTGAAATCAGTTTTGGACCCTGTAAATTAATAAAAACAATCAGAAAAAGGAATAGACGACTGTGCCAGTCCTACAGGTCACTCTGTAGAATCTGGAGTGAATTCACAGGTTTGTATCATTAGTCAATTGAGAAATTAAGGAGTTAAACTCTAAGGTCAACAAGTTGGGACAGTAGAAGCCAGAGAGGGGAAAAAAAATGTGTAGTCAACTACAAATTAAGCTAAAATTACGAAGCAATTGGTTTAAGACAATTCTTAGTGACTGCTCTGTTGGTATACAAAGGCATGCTCCTAAATGAGTTCAAAACATTTTTTAAATTCTCTCAATATCCTGTTTGTGCAATTAATTTGTTAAATCTTTTTAATCCCTTTAACAATATGAATAAATTTTAGGCCAAAAAAACATTTAAATTGTCATCACTTCTTAGAGAGTAACTTACTAGTTATCTCTACTAGGAAATAAATCAAAATTGCCAACTTACCATATAAAATTAGAATTCTTCCTAATATTCCTAATATTTTAGTGGAAAAAAATGTGATTTAAAAAAAATCATGAAACTCTTCAATCTATTTCTAAATAATATTTAAATGTCTCTCATTATTCTAAAGTTATCCATCGATAGATTATTGTTCTCCCTTTTTCACCACAGAAAACTCCACACCAAGGTTTGCATGTGAAAATGAGCTGTGCTCACCTCTTCTGCAAAGCAGACTTCCTGCTCCTGGCCCTGGCAGCATGTCTCCAAAAGCCCAGAGAAATCTGCAATGACAGCCTCAAGCTGTTCCTCTGTTATTTGTGGCTTTTGCTTCACAAGGTTAATGAGAAACCTATGGTTTTAAACAACACAGAATAAGAGAGAAGTCTGTTATTCGCTAGTATTTTTCTACAGCTTCCTCCTAGAGAATTTTCAAAGCTCTAGTTACCCTCAGCCCAAACCATCAGTCCATCAAACTTTCTCCAGTCTTAGCGCACACACCTGTCTAAAGCGCTCTCATCAGAAAGACTGAGGCTGGTCACATGCCAACTTTCCACTGGTCTGGACTTTTGTAGAATATAGATCAAACACTACTTTATGATTCTGTCATACTTCTTTGTAGTGAAGTGTGGTCTTTTTCTTACTTGCCTAGATTATCCTTTGCTGTTCTCTCCTCTAAAGTGTGTCTTATCCATACTCAAAGGCCCAGATTTCCAGACCCTGCCACCCACCATGATCACAACTTTACTTAGCACTGGTAGCACCAATTACCCCTGTACTACTCACTTAGCAATGCTTTCTCACTGATGGGCCTGATTCTGGACTCTCATGGAGGAATGCTTACCTTGCTCATTGTTCAGCAGGGAAGTCCTAACATAGAACACTATGTATTAGGACAAAGTGCTGTAAGAACACTGGCAAGCTCAATGTCCTTGCTTCTTTGACAGGAACTTATTCCCCTGTTAGTACAAGGTCAGCCTGTGTGGCAGGTTCTGAACTCCTGGTGTCTGGACTCCTGAAATATGATATGTTGTATCACCTCTGGCCTATTATGACTGTTATATGTAAATTGGCATACACTCACTATAAAAGCTATTTTTGCTGCACAATAAAGCAGACAGAAGTTCCCTGAAACTGTTTTGGGAGGGGTTTCTCCTTCACCTCAAGCTCCCCCACAGGAAGGGCAGGCTCCTCAGCAGGAATTAGTGTTGCCTGGAGCAATTAGGAGAGCAGGCAAGAGTCTTAAAACATGCCTCAGACTGTGATGGAGAAAAAAAGGGGAAGAACAGGTTTTCCAATGAAGGAAGACTCTACAAAGCAAATGAGTTTTAACATGCATGGGTGTTTGGAGAACGTAAGTTCCACTGTCTTGCATTACCGTCATCATTGCAGAATGGCTCCTACAATTAATGCAATGTGTACTTCATTTCTGAACACCCATGCCACAAGGTTGAATCAAATGTGATTATTCTCTATAAAGCATACTGTAAAAACAGACTCAATTATGTGCCTCCTGTGCTTGCAATAGAAGTAACCACACTCACTGCAAAGATACACTTAAATCTCCCTAAATAGATTGTTCATTTTCCCTTAGCCCCAAAATGCATTAAAACAGAGAGAATTTTTCTAAACAGGAGATTGTCTGCCCTAGTGAATTTTTCCAGACTAAACTTCCAATGAGTCTATGAGAACAGAACTATTTGAAAAAATAAGTGTTTTGGGGGATAATATGTTGCACTACTCAGCCCAGGAGTTGTAGTATGCAAGATACAAGTTTCAACTGCTACTTGGTATTGCTGGTCTCCTCCATACTAGCAAAAGACAATTTCTTACTCTTGTATCATTGCTTGCAGTGCAACACCCTGAGGTGGGAACGTATGATGGAAGATGAATTTATCAGCAGAGAATGATGGAGGAACATAGATCTCATCTATCACCAAGCTGCTGAAATGTGGCCTATGAAGAATTGCAATACTGACCAATACCAGGTTGAATCAAATATGATTGTTCTCTATAAAACATACTGTAAAAACAGACTCAATTATGTGCCTCAAGTGCTTGCAATAGAAGTAACTACACTCACTGCAAAGATACGCTTTAATCTCCCTAAATAGATTGTTCATTTTCCCTTAGCCCCCAAAATGCACTCAAACAATAATTAAAACAGAGACATGGACTATGTTGGCATATGAAGAATTGCAGCACTGGCCAACACCAGAATTCACAGGAATCACTTCCTGCCTGATATACAACTGCCCAATAATAAGGTCAGCCTGGTTAGAAAAAGGAGAAAACAAGGAGATGGGACATTAGTCACAAAATTGGTTCAGATTTTAAAAAAACTCTTGTAATCATTTTTAATGTCCAGAAACTTACAATTAATATTGAAGGAAATTTTGCTGTGTGTATAGGATCATGTGTTGCCATATCATAAATTCAGTGTTTACCCATTTTGGAGGGATAAATCTTACCTTTTAGTGACAGATGTTACCTTATTGATGTTGAAGACAGTCCTTCAGCTATTTGATACCAGCTACTGAAACCCTTCCAAATACCTAATTCTAAAGGGAGAAAAAAATATCTTTTCCCTGATTCATGAAAATCAGTACATGGTTGTTTCCTGTGTATGTCTAGTTGAGCCTTGCTTTCAAGATACAGTGGATCACTTTCTGAAGATAAGAATTGTGCAAATTGAGCTCTCTCACATCTATATATCCACACATACACACAGCTAACACAAAAGAAATAGGGTCAATATTCATGTGCCATGAAGGCTTTCCTAATGTGGAATCCTCCTGCTTTCTTCTTAAATGCATAGGAAAAACTTTCAATAAGTGTTAACATGCTTTGTGTGTATACTGCATTTCAGCTTAAGGCTGTATGAGTTACTGAGATTACCTAGTTTAAGAAAGCTGTCCTAAAAAGGTGGTACAATTTTTATTCTCAAATGTCAGATGAAAAAGCTGAAGTTTAGTGACATACATATTTTCTCCAGTGTAACATAAATAATAAGTGGTAAAATGGGCTGAACATACAGAAAGACAGCCCCACAACCTCCACTCCTTAATCATTACACCACCTGGCATCCCTACAGCTTCTCAGTGAAGAATCCAATCATTGATTAAGGTAACAATCACAGGAAACTCTCCTTTTGCTCCTAACCTTTGGTGACATGAAAACCAATTAACAAATAATTCCCCATGATCAAAAAGAAGAGCAAGATAAAACTGATATAAATTTTGTTCACAATTCTGACATTAAGGGAAAATAATTTTAAGCACTTCAATCTATAATTATTTGTATGACATGAGTGACATGAGTAAATATTATTGCTGTTAGTAAATGGAAAGTCATTTTACTCTTTAGAAGATGAGATTTATTTCTACTGTTCTATATTTTATATCCTGTCAAAAGGAACAAATTGCCCTGATATTATTATAATGATAAGATTGTTCTACAAAAGGCAAAAATATAAGAATGGCTCAAGTCACATGACAAATTTTAGTCTATTGAGGGTACAACTTTTTCTTTCTTTTGCAATATTAAAGTAAGCATTTGATGAGCAAAAAGAGGAAATATGAGGTTAGTATTCCATCTTCCCTGTACAGAAAGCTTGCCCAGACATTGTACAGTAGCCAGGCTGCATTCCCACCAGCCCTTCTAGAAGGCCTGGAGTCCTGACCATAGGCCAACCATTTGGAGCTGGGTTCTACACTGCCTCCAACTGCACCTCATTAAAGGAGCTTGCTAAAGCTGTCTTCATGCTGGTTTCTCCCATTTCCCCTACATGGGAATTAGAAGACCACTTCAAGTTAAGCAGCAGAAACCAGATAAAAACTAAAGAAAACATCACTGCTCCCTCACCACAAGCCAGTTGCTTGTCCTGGCTGAGTTGGCAACACGTGGCTGCCATGGTGGCCATTTTCCTGATGAAGGCCATCAGCTCAGCCAAGGTCAGCTGAGGCACTTTCTTCACATAAGCAATGAGAAACTTGAAAGAAGCATTTTTCATCAAGTCCTGCTGAGTTCCTCATGAATTTCTAGATTCCTTGCTCCTCTCAAAGACAATAATCTGGTATCAGAAGATTCAGTATTTGGACTCACCTCTGAGGATGATTTAAAAATAAACTTAGGTTAACTATCAAAATAATGTAGCATTCACAGCCTATCATCACAGTTTAACCTCAGAGGAAGAACAGAAATATGTTGTTGTATCAAAAAAAAGAGAGGACATCTTAGGTCTTTTCAGGTCCTGCTCAGTCTTTCAAGGCAGTAGCTCTGTACATAGCAACCTATGCCCAAATTATACTTTTTCTAAAACCCTTCTTGGAAACTGAGATGAACTTTATGTTTGTGGTCTTATCTTTGATGCCAAGCATCTGGAATCATTGCAATGAGTGGATGGGATATATTAAAAATATAAATCGTCCAGAGATCCCACACTTTATTGTCCCCTTGGGCTCTCTCGTGCTTTGGAGAGATTGCAACAAATATGTTAAGTGCTGGATTCATTTGAGCTGAGGCCAAGTAGGGGTTGCATAGGGATGAGGGATGTAATGGTGGGTTGCAGAACATAACAGGAAGAGAAGGGACTTTTTTTTTTCAACTTGAGCAAGCATCAGACTTAAAATGAAACTATAGAGGACTATTTGTTAAGAACGAGTTGTGAAATAGTAAGCACAGAATGAAACCAAGCCTGTAAAAATTTTAAAAAAAAATACAAACTATTATGACTATAAATGACTACGTAAACTGCTAGTCAAAATTGTGGTATAAGTAATTACCTCCAGGAACAGGGAAAAGAGGCTTAGTATTGAGTACAAGACCTTAACTTCTTTACAAGAAACTTTAAATATGCTTGTACTTCATCAGTTCAACACATTTTAACCAATACTGGATATAAGTTCCTCCAGATCACCCAACCCTCTCTTCCATTAATGCTTCTAAAAATTTCTAACACATTTCATGTATTGTCATCCTAAACTGTCATTAAATTTCTCCAAGAATGACTTGGAGAATTTTAAATCTAAATTTTAATTAGTCACCTTAAAAGTCATCTCTCTTTTGTCTCTCACTAGTTCTCAGAGAGTCCCAGTAGGAGAAAGAGACAGGCTGTAAATGCCCTATCCCTGCAACAGGTGTTATTCTTTCATAATGTTAAAAGGCTATTTTGAATGTTTATAACCCATATCTCAGATGAGAATTAACATTTCTTTTCATGAAGTAGCCTCTAAGGAACTAGAAGGCCTCTGCTGAAGTGGGGTGAGAGACAGAAAATTGAAACTTTCACAGATCCACAGAATTTTCAAGGATGGAAACACACTTTTGGAAAATAACAGTCCTGGACCACAATATTAGATTCTTTTCATTTTTTATTAATTACAACATAGAGCAAAGAGGTCAAACATTTTAAAAAAGTTGTGTTTCTTAGAGTGTTGATTTTACATCAGCAGAAAAGACAAACAGATGGATAAAGTCTTAGTCTCTTTCTCTTCTCTGGACAGGCTGAAAAACAAAA
Organism: Callospermophilus lateralis; assembly: GCF_048772815.1. Classification (NCBI taxonomy): domain Eukaryota; kingdom Metazoa; phylum Chordata; class Mammalia; order Rodentia; family Sciuridae; genus Callospermophilus; species Callospermophilus lateralis. Next base: position 55,657,906 of record NC_135312.1, on the reverse strand, counting down.
AGAGAAAAATAGAAGAGCTGTTTGTAAAATGTCATATATTTTTCCAATCTGTTACAACTAATGCTAAATTGCTTCGATTTTCTTTCTGAAATTTCCACCAGAAGAAACAATTTAAACCTTCCAAAGCTTAGCTGGGTTCCCCTTTTGCTGGACAAAGGCACAGGACACACCAACATGTTGTGAAGTGCCCTCTTCTTCAGTGGTTCCACCAGACTCAAGTCAGAGGCCTCTATCACCACTCCTCAGGGCTATCTAGCACCTACTCTTACCTAAGTCATATCTAAACAAAAAAATATCTGCTCAAATTTGGAAACCTAGGAAGACATTTTTTCCACTTAGGACTGAAACATATCACATTTGGGAATGACCAAATTTTTGGAGATACAAAATGCCTATTCTTTGTTTGGATGCACAAGTAGTATTATATGGTCAAATAACCTGGTTTTACCAATACTTTATTTCATTGCTATTCTATTTTTTAAATTCTGTTCCAAAAAATAGTCAAACATGTTTATGCTCAAATGTTTATGTTTTAAAGTGGACCTTTTGTCATAAGAAGAAAAAATTCTATTATATTAAATTCTATTATATTAGCATGTTGACACGTTAAAAATTTAGGAGCGTGTTAATCATTCTACACTGGAAGTTAAGGTAAGATAGATTGTTTATTAAATTATTAGGTTGAACCACGTGAAACCATTGATATTCAACTGTTTTTAACCTGCAAAATGTTCTTTCATATGGTTCTAACACTAGAGTTTCTGCTGGTGAGGCATCACTGAGAGGACTCTGCACACAGTTCACATATGTCAGAAGAGGACAATGGTTAACTCAATTCCTGCTGGAATTTTGAAATATGACTCCAACTCTTACTAGCTTGGTTGCCCCTTAGGTAAATATATTATATAACCCATGCCTTTATGTGACCATTTATTCATCTACAAAATGAGAATAATAAGAGTACCCAACTCAGATATTTTTTAAATAATTATAAGTTAATATATAAAAAGAGCTAAAAGTAGTGGTTGGTACTTATCTATATGACTGTTGACAAATGATCAGTCATCTTTGCTTTTTTAAATAATAACAATTATAATTACTTTTTAAAAAATACAAAGTATATAGTTACCTGAGATCCTTGTGATTGTGATGTTTTTATGCTAAGGCCGCTTGACTTGCAGCAACCAATTTGGGGCCCTGAATACAAAGAAATGACAGACATTGGGAAAATATTAGCATTACCATAGAATACAAAAATTAGCAGGTTATACAAAAAATAGGTGATATACAGTGATTGTACCTGCATCACTCCCTTTAATTCACATTAAACTACCAGGATCTCTACAAGGAAGTTCACCAACAATCACTCTCCCCAGGAAAATAAATATCTATCTATCTATCTAGATAGATAGATAGATAGATAGATGATAGATAGATAGACAGATAGATAGATAGTCAGGGTACAGGGTACAGGGATGACTATTAAATGATTTATATATTTAAAAGTCTATTTCCACCACCTGAACTAACTTGTAAATTTCAGCCAAATGAGAAGACAGCAATTTTGGGGAAAATGTTTAGATTAATGCTTTGCTTTACTGACCAAAACATTTTAGGCCTTATAAATATGTCTATCTATTCATAACGATCACAAATTTGGAACAGAAGAGACATTAAAAAAATTTAATATTATGCCACAGTGCAGCAGGAGATAAAACCAAGAACTACTAAACTCATTTTGTAAGACAATTGTACATAGAATAAGATCTCTGCTCCATGCATCTTTCAAAACCTAAATCCCTAACCTCTGACCTGACCAAATGCACAAAAATGAAAGTTGGAAATATTAAAATGAAAGCAGCTCCAGCACCTCCTCGGAGAAGCAGGCCTCCTTGTCGTCAGCCTTGCAGCACTTGTCTAGAAAAGCTACAAAATCCCCCATCACGGTTTTCAGTTGATCCATTGTTGCTGTGGGCTTGTGTTTCACCAGCTCAGCAAGTGCTCTGCATTTGAACAGAAAATGAAAGACACAGCAAGAAAAACTTAAGAATATAAGAAATATGAAGGATATAAGATTGGCACTTAACATCATAAACCTTGCAGGGCCCTGTGGCGCACACCTGTAATCCCAGCAGCTCAGGAGGTTGAGGCGGGAGGATCACAAAGTCAAAGCCAGCCTCACCAACTTGGGGGAGGCACTTACCAACTCAGGGAGACCATGTCTCTAAATAAAACATAAAATAGAGCTGGGGATGTGGATCAGTGGCTAAGCACCCTTGGTTCAATCCTCAGTAACAAAACAAACAAAAGAAAAGAAAAAGCATTAAATCTTAGAGCCAGGCAGCTCTGGGTTTGAGGTCATGTATGCCATTCTAACCTCATGTGACATTAATAATCCACTTCACTAGGGTTGGTGAGAGGATCAAATAAGATAATCAATGCAAATCACTCAGTGTTTTACAGAGTTTCAGTAGCTTGCCAGAAAACGTATGTCACGGCATTCAGATATTGTTCAGATTTTACGAGCTATGCTTCATTGACTTTATAGCTCTTGAAGGGTTTTAAATGACCTCTAAATTTTTAATGACCTTGAACTTCATTGAAAAATCTTCTTCTTTAAGAATCTTTAAAGTTGGCCTGTCACTTTTGCCCTATTCAAATTTAATTAAGGGAAGGTTACAGGAGTTAAGACTTCCAAACAAGTGGAAGGTGGTGTTTCCCTTTCATTGACAAATAAAAAGGCAACAGAGCCCCAGTGTGCTGTGTGGGAATAATAGGTTTTATAATATTAGTTTTAAGTCTCTATCATGACTATGGGTGACCAGAGATGACAGCAACTTTCTGTTGCTAAAGTTCATGCTATTCTCATTCTTTCTGACAGCATTGAGGAGTTAAGCCTCAAAACTCACATTTCTAGATGTTTTCTATTCAATTGTCATTCTCAAACGTCACATCACAGGGTTTTCTCTCACCTGTGGGGTCACTCTAGAACAAACTTAAAGTACCATTCATGCCTAGAAATAAATCCCCCTATGATTTCTACAACTAGTTTTTTTCTATCCACAAATTCATCAGTTAAATGTTAAGCCATTTCTACGCGACCTAGCCTATGATCTTATTCTACTGGGGTGTTCATCCACAATATCACTATGAATAGTTTTTGCCCTCCAAGGGGAAAAAAAAAACATTCATTTTATTCTTGACAATTTTATCAACTTAATAAGGCCAATACTTAAGTACTTTCCTCCAAGGAATATAATCAGTACATGAGAGGGTTTACTCCTTTCAATTAACAGTTCTCTTTATCAAAACTATAAACATGTGATAATGAAATACTACTCACGTTTGTTTCTTGATTTGTTGCTCAGTCTCTGGAAGTGTGCATATATCTGCATGGAAGGTGAATGTATCAGCATGCAATTCTTTGGGAACATATGTGTCATCAACTGATAGAGCAGAAAAGCATGCCCGCTTGTACACAAAGGACTCAGAGCAGCATTTGGTGATTCTCTCACTCACTGGATTCTTCTCATGCATCACACACACTGAGTTCAGGATTGCAGTCAGCTGAAGAACAGGAAGGAGAGCAGAAACTCAAAAGAGGCAAAAGAGTCCACAAACACTCTTTTTCCCATGCACCCAAAGTTGTGACATATTAAACTAGGAACAATGAATCCAAAGTTTACTGAGGCAGCAAATGACTATCTTTGGAACTAAACATAGGGACTCTTTAATATTGACTCTTTTAAAAGTAAGTCTAGATGTCTCAATATTCTTAATACTTGAGAAGATGATTCACAAAAATAATTGTAAGTAATATGTCCTAACATATGTGTTAGAATGAGAAAGAAGTAGTCTTATATTGACACATGAAACAGAGACCCCAAAAATGTAAATATTTAGGAAATTCCAAAACACTGAATATTCATGGATCCTTTTTCAAAGCAAGTTATAACTTTGAGATCTTATCTAAATTCTAACTTTGGCAGTTGAGATAATATAGGTGACCAAATTCTGCACACACACAAAAATACATAGACATAGATATACCCATGCTAGTCATGTACACACGTTAGTCCACTCCTGCCTCTAAAAGTTAGCTTTGTCAATTTCATAAGATGAGAATTCAGTATTTAATTATTATATTTTAAAAGACTCACATAGCCTTCAACACAGGGCAGTCTGTGTGATTCAGAAAGCTTACAGCACTGGGTGGCCACTTTTCCTAATTTTCTTGAAGCCTCCACAAGAGTTGGAGTTGACATCTGGGGTGCTTTCTGAGTATGACGAATTACAAGTCTGTTGGGGGAAAAAAAATTTTCATGTGTGTTTAGCCAAACAAGAAACTGTCTTTTTATAATACAGTATATCAAGCAGAGAAAATTCAAACAAAATTAAAATCAACTAATATGTTCTTGTTTGCCATTCACAGAATTATGTTTGTCTAAGTCAAGTGCAGTGATGCAGGACTCTAAACCCAGTTGCTCAGGAGGCTGAGCCAAAGTATTACAATTTTGAGGCCAGCTTCAGCAATTTAGTGAGAGCCTAAGCAACTTAGCAAAACTCTGTCTCAAAAAAAATTTAAAAGAATTTAAAATTTTAAATTTTAAAAGAATTGCAGCTCAGTGGTAAATCTCCCCTGAGTTTAATACCCAGTACCTGCTATCAAAATTATCTTCATCTTCAGAATGATGGCTTAATGTCAGAAAAAGACTTTGTCCTGTCTAAGAGATCATTAAACATGGCTTTGAATACCACCTGCACCATATAATCTCAGGAAGGTTAGCTACCTTATTACAATCCAGTGGCATTAGTATACTTATTATTGCATCTTTGTTTCATTAAATTCTTTTGAGAGTGTAACATAAATCAGGACTATGATGAATTTGAAAGATATAGGTGAAAAATGGGAGGAAATATCCCTGCCTCAATAGGTATGATGAAAGGATTAAATTGAAAGTGATAATATAGGCAATGAACAAGGTATGTTATCCAGCATGTAAGAATCACTTATAAAGTATCCCAATCACCATGTAAAGTCAATGTAAGACTGTAATCTACTTAATGGAAGAATCTATGTATCATTCATTATTGTTAGCCTGAACTATAGTTTAAAAAAAAGTGCTAACTATGTATATTAACTGCACAATAAATTCCTACTGAACCATGTGTCCCTTCTTCTTTCTTGACTTTTCCTCCATACATAAGGGCCTATTAAATGGGGACATTACTTCAGCATGCACTTTTATCTCTATCTCTTCTAGGGAAGGAAATTCCACAGGAAAACAAGGTCATGACCATCAAAGTCTAATGTATCTTCTGAACATCCACTCTTCCCACCAATAAACCAATAGGAATGCAATTTCCCATATTAGCTAAGTCCATATCTTTGTCATGTTTTTGTGTTCAGCTTTTATATTACTTCTTGAACTACTGCTATTCAAGGTCTACTACTTCCTGCTCTGTAAAATGCTGCTAGGGTTCATTTACTCACAAACTATCCCTTAACCTCCAAGGAACATCCTCAGTTGATAAGCCAACATTTGGCACTAACCCTCCCAGCCTACATACTTCCAGTCTCAAAAGACCATTTTTTTTAAAACTGTACATAAATAGAGGCCTCTGCATCCCATCGACTATATTTTCTCTGCTCTCCAGACTTTCTTGATAAAGAGAGTTTAGAAATATATGTGTATCCGCATAAATCAAAGGCATTCCTGTATATCAGCGACAAATCTTCTGAACTGGAAATGAGGAAATCCACCCCATTCACAGTGTCCTCAAAAAAAAATAAAATACTTGGGAATCAACCTAACAAAAGAGGTGAAAGATTTATACAATGAAAACTACAGAACCCTAAAGAGAGAAATAGAAGAAGATCTTAGAAGATGGAAAAATATACCCTGTTCATGGATAGGCAGAACTAACATCATTAAAATGGCGATATTACCAAAAGTTCTCTATAGGTTTAATGCAATGCCAATCAAAATCCCAACGGCATTTCTTGTAGAAATAGATAAAGCAATCATGAAATTCATATGGAAAAATAAAAGACCCAGAATAGCAAAAGCAATTCTAAGCAGGAAGTGTGAATCAGGAGGTGTAGCGATACCAGATTTCAAACTGTACTACAAAGCAATAGTAACAAAAACAGCATGGTACTGGTACCAAAACAGGCGGGTGGACCAATGGTATAGAATAGAGGACACAAAAACCAATCCACAAAATTACAACTATCTTATATTCGATAAAGGGGCTAAAAGCATGCAATGGAGGAAGGATAGCATCTTCAACAAACGGTGTTGGGAAAACTGGAAATCCATATGCAACAAAATGAAACTGAATCCCCTCCTCTCGCCATGCACAAAAGTTAACTCAAAATGGATCAAGGACCTTGATATCAAATCAGAGACTATGCGTCTGATAGATGAAAAGGTTGGCTCCGATCTACATATTGTGGGGTCGGGTTCCAAATTCCTTAATAGGACACCCATAGCACAAGAGTTAATAACAAGAATCAACAAATGGGACTTACTTAAACTAAAAAGTTTTTTCTCAGCAAGAGAAACAATAAGAGAGGTAAATAGGGAGCCTACATCATGGGAACAAATTTTTACTCCTCACACTTCAGATAGAGACCTAATATCCAGAGTATACAAAGAACTCAAAAAATTAAACAATAAGAAAACAAATAACCCAATCAACAAATGGGCCAAAGACCTGAACAGACACTTCTCAGAGGAGGACATACAATCAATCAACAAGTACATGAACAAATGCTCACCATCTCTAGCAGTCAGAGAAATGCAAATCAAAACCACCCTAAGATACCATCTCACTCCAGTAAGATTGGCAGCCATTAGGAAGTCAAACAACAACAAGTGCTGGCGAGGATGTGGGGAAAAGGGTACTCTTGTACATTGCTGGTGGGACTGCAAATTGGTGAGGCCAATATGGAAAGCAGTATGGAGATTCCTGGGAAAGCTGGGAATGGAACCACCATTTGACCCAGCTATTGCCCTTCTCGGACTATTCCCTGAAGACCTCAAAAGAGTGTACTACAGGGATACTGCCACATCGATGTTCATAGCAGCACATATCACAATAGCTAGACTGTGGAACCAACCCCGATGCCCCTCAATAGATGAATGGATAAAAAAAATGTGGCATTTATACACAATGGAGTACTACGCAGCACTAAGAAATGACAAAATCATGGAATTTGCAGGGAAATGGATGGCATTAGAGCAGATTATGCTAAGTGAAGCTAGCCAATCCCTAAAAAACAAATGCCAAATGTCTTCTTTGATATAATGACAGCAACTAAGAACAGAACAGGGAGGAAGAGCAGGAGGAAAAGATTATCATTAAACAGAGTCATGAAGCGGGAGGGAAAGGGAGAAAAAAGGGAAATTGCATGGAAATGGAAGGAGACCCTCATTGATATACAAAATTACATATAAGAGGTTGTGAGGGGAATGGGAAAAAAATAAGGAGAGAAATGAATTACAGTAGATGGGGTAGAGAGAGAAGATGGGAGGGGAGGGGAGGGGGGATAGTAGAGGATAGGAAAGGTAGCAGAATACAACAGTTATTATTATGGCATTATGTAAAAATGTGGATATGTAACCGATGTGATTCTGCAATGTTTGTAATGATTTGCATAACCAATAAAAAAAATAAAATAAAATGCTACATTATCTTAGGATAAAAAAAAGAAATATATGTGTATCTTTGCTATTAAAAGTCATATGCTAGGCAGCCTATATATATGAAGTATTAAATAATAGCAAATTGGTCAAGGAAAAAAGTCAGAAAATAAACAAAACTACTTACACATTTTGGAATTTATATTCCCCAAGCTGCTCATAGAGATCACAGTTTTGCTTGACTACATTCTGAGGCTCAGTCACAAGAGGCTTAAATTCCTCAAACTGAAACATAAAAGAATCCATTTATAGTATCCTTCTGAGGACCAGATACCGGTCACTTTTTACCCCTTCCTTCTTTCTTCCAAAAACCACATGAGTAGATGTTCAGTGCCACATCTGTCACATCACATTCAAATTGTTTCTCTTATTTGACAAGACTGTATAGTGCAAGAGTTTCTGGAGTTCAGTGGCTGGCTTTGGAGCCAGGCCATCTGACTCATTTTCCAGTGGTGCAGCTTTATTTACCAGTTCTGAGATTCAGAATCCTCATCTTCACAATAGAGGTAAAAATAGTGCTCACCACCCAGAATTACGCTGGGAATCAACTAAGCTAATGACATTAAAATAGCACCTAGTACATAGTAAAAGGTCAATAAATGTTGGTCCTGAGTATTATTATTATTATCATTATCATTATTATTATTACTATTACTATTATTATTAGGCCATCTCTCCAGTTGGATCCTCAGCTCTCTGAGGAATGTTGCCCTCAGCATCAGTTGCAGGACAGTGTCTGGCATACAGCAGCTTCTTGGTAGAGGAAAGAAAGTCTTCCTCTGATTCTATAACAGTTTGGAAACCTTTAACATATAATAGTAGGCACCCTAAAATCCTCCAGAATAGGTGTATTCTAACTTATCATCTTGTAAAACATTTCCTAAACCTTCTCAAAAAGATTTTAAAATATTCTAAAGAAATAAGTTTCATAACCTCCCTAAAGATATTACCTCCAGTACTTGATAAATCTTGGGTCAGGTTAACTTTCTTCATATCTAAGTTACATCTCTTTTAATTGACATTTAAATTTACCTGATCTTATTTAGTTCTCAGGAATATGGAAAACAAAGAAATGATGCCCAAGATTTTGTGAAATTAGAGATTACTGTCTTCATATCTTTCTTTTCTAGACCAACTGTTCTAAAATTATTAACCATTCTATTTAAGGCTATTTTTTTCTAAAATATTTAAGAGCACAGAACTGAATCCATCTCAAGGAAAGATCTAAAAATTGTACTGTGTATCATTTCAGTCTTGCATTGTTTTTCTTTCTCATTATTAGAATCAGCAAAGAGCTGTATTCTTCTTTTCCTGCAGGACACCTACCACATTGCCATAGCATGCAGGAGGATCAGCTTCAGCACAGCACTTCTCCAGTTTGGCTTCATATGCCTTGGCAATTCTCAGCAGCAAGAGGGAACCATACTCAGGGTGCCTTCTTGAATATTCATACAAAAACCTAAGTAAGAGAAACATAGATTTAGTTGAAACAATGAGCAAGAACGTGTACATAACTAACTCCAAGTGTGACTCATATTCCCAAGTTCTGAATTTCACTAAACCCCATGGAGTGAAGCTTAGTGGCAAAGGACTTGGGGTTCTTCCTGTGCTCAATTTCTGGTTCTGCCGCTTATTTTACTCTATTACCTTTGGCAACTTATTAAAACTAAAGAGCTTTAGTTTCCTCCTCTGTAGATTGGGAATGATAATAATATTCATCTCATATGTTGGGTTATGAGAAATACATGAACAACGTGTGCAAAATATATACTCATACATCTTAAATATTTTATGAATTATATCTGTCACTTTTTTATAAATATGTAGTTTGATTTGGATTATATCTCAAAAGTATTGTACTAGACAGAGATATGTTCTTAAAATTTTCTTTTTCCTCTTCATATGATTGAAATCTTTTATGATATTATTTAGTGCAAAGGAAGCTATTGCAATCCAACAATAAAACTCTAAAGCTTGTTGTCATCATTCTTATTGATCGTATATAATCATTTGTTATTTAACTGCCTTGCCATACTACTGAACTTTTAGCCTTTTCATCCAAGCATGAAACATGTAGTGTCAAATTCTATACTTTGTTTTATATATTCCCTGTCAACACAAAGATGCATAGATAGAGATAGATGTATTAAGATGATTGATAGGCAATATAAGTTCATATATATTTTAGATATTTAAGAAGTACCCTTTCAATGAATGATTGAACAAGTAAACATTATATACATAATTTGTATACATACAAATATTTCTAGAGATATTTCTAGAGATGTCCCTAAGGAGTAAGGAACATTGAGCTTTACCATGAATATATACTGAATGACAATGTTTGAAATTAATTGTTTCAACCTTTAAAGACTGGGAGACGATGGATGAGTCAAAGAAGCATTCTTGGCAACATGGAAACTGTAGTAACTCCAAAGGAAAGCCTAGCATATCTTCCTAAATCAAGATCTTGTTAAATCAAATGCTAAAAAGGGTAATTCCTTATCTAACTTACGTGCCCAAGAAGATATCTTTTGCCTCAGCATAGTTTTTGCAAACATCCTTATCCTCAGCATAATCAGTTGTTAGTGCTGGTAAGTCAGCAGGCTTGTCATCCTCTTCCAGATCAATGATGCAGTGGTATCTTTCCAACGGGGGCTTAGCACAACATTCTCCCACTTTTTTGGAGATTGTGTCTTGATTATTACAAGCGTAATTGGAAAGGGTTATCTGTGAGGAGGTCAACAATTGTTCAACATAAATTAGCATTGCTACACTTTCTCTTCAGATATTTGTGATGTTGCAGAACACATTCACTGTATTCCAAGGCCTTTCATTCACAACTACTGTGCCTTCTATGAACACATATCCTCTGTCAGTACTTCTGAGGCTCTAGGCTACTAAAACATACCTACTTGATCAAAATACACTAGTTAGGAACCAGTTAACATTTATTTGTTTATTATAATTAATTAATTAATCTCAGATATTTATCAATTTTATATTTCCACTGTAGAGGTATGTAATTTTTTTAAATTAAAATTCAAGGCTATTTTTTTCAATATTTCCCTCAAAATAAATGCAGGCATTTTGAAACCAAATAACTAAGTAAAGCATGAAAGATTTTAACAAATGAGTCAAGATGACAGTCATGGGTTTTGCTTATATGTATAAAATATCTGTCTTAAATTTCCAGGAAGTGTCATGATAGCTCAGGATTCTGATATATGGTCATTATTTTTAATCTTTGAAGAAAGGGAGACAACACTACAAATTTGGGGGAAAAGATCATTTTGGGGAAAACACTTAATGAAAGGAGACAACATAGAGGGGGAAAAATGCATTCTTTCCAAAGGTCTCTTGAGAAAAATGGCCCTTCTCCAACCCAACCTTGCTCCCACCCCAAATATGTCAGTAACCAGCCGTCCTCCTTCACCTTCAGCCTAGATTCTCAGAGTATGACCGAAAAAAGTTACAAATGGGTGAAAGAGTTTTTCAGGTCATTTAGTAATTAGGATAGCAAGGTTTACAAGAAAGTACCACAGAGAAGGGAAAACTGGAAGACAGAGCAAATGAAAGCACAGAAGACTAAGTCACCCACTGCCAGTTGTTCTCAGTTATGCTAAGTACATGTATTCTAGCATCTTAAGCATATAAGCTACAAATGGAAAATATATAGCTCTTTACCCTGTCATGTATAGCTTCAAGCAGATCACCACTGCAGGATTCCTTGTTGATGTTAGTAAGATCTGTTGCCATCTTGGTAATTTCTGTAAATTCAGCTTGGGGAAATTTCTGGCTTAGACGAGATACTAACCTAAAAAAAAATGTCCCCCCATCAAAATATTATAATCAGGCAATAACTGATGTTAAAATCCTATTTAAATTCCATTTATATCAAGGAAATTCAAGACAGACACATAGAAATTTTTCTCAATTCATTAATTATTTTAATGCTAGAGCTGAATCAAATGGTGTTCTTTTTTTTTTTTTCTTGTTTTCTTAAAATTATCCATTGTAAGAGTGTGGGTTGGATGGAAAGCTGATAATTCATAAAATTAGCAATCAAAGAGGAATGTTGAAAGGGGCAACAGTGTGAGGGGCATCAGGTATGGAGCCCCAATCTGTCTTCCTGATCTGACTTCAAATCTTCATAACAGTGAGACCTAGGCAAGTTACTTCTCTGAACTTTAGCCTTCTCAGTGTCACAACATCAAGCTAAATGGAAGGACTATTTTGAAGATTAAATTAGATAATCTAGGAAGTATCACACAAACTCCAGTTACTCTTTTTTCCTTCATTAAAACCCATTTTTCCTGACTACTAAAATTCTTCAAGAAAATTAATTTCATAACATCTACATACTGATGAAGTTTTTATTAAGCACACTTTTACCAAGAAATTGATCCAGCACAGCCTCCAAGCTCTCTGACAAGATATAAAAGACTAATATCATCATTCTTTCCAAAATCATTTCCATGCTGTCTAAATCCAGAAATAGAGACTTCTTTCCCAGAACCAATCATTGCCTGTGTAATGTGCATTGGTTCATGTTAAGGGTATTTTGTTTATCAATTTGGTTGTATTTTGTGGTCTGGGTGGTAGGAATGAAAGCAAAGATAGTTCAATTGACAGTTTCTAGAGAGCATGCATAATGTCCATTATTTTAATTTTATCTCCTGTTATATAGATTCATTGTTGATTGACAAGTGAGGAGTTAGAGAGGCAGGTAATATTTTTCTTAGTCAAATACTGAAGGATGTTCCCAGAATCAACTAAATAGTATGAAAACAGAGGTCAAGGCAAAAATACGAGATTAAGAGCAGAGTTGAAGCTAAGTAAAAATTATGAGTGCTAATTTGGCTTACTTCATGACTGAATTTAATTATAGGACACAACAAAACAAGTAGATGCTTTCAGATCATTGTGGGAAAGGATAAAATTAAATTAAAGATCCTGACTATAGATCTTTAAAAAGATACACCATTAGAGTATGTTTCCTAGTCTTCATAAAAAATAGAATCCATATGTCTTTTTTTTAGGACAAAAATGATAATGTCTTCTTAATTCTTTAACAACTTAGAAAAATAAGACAAAAATAATGTCAAGTTGTTCCGTATGTTCTGATTTTCACCTCGAAGAAATTTTACCTTTTAGACACAATGACAACAAACTATATTTGTAAACACTGGGAGAAATGACAAATAAATGTATACTTTTGTCAATGGAACCATTATCACTTTTACATTTTTATAAAGATAAAAAATTGTATTAAAAATATTTACCATGCTTTGAAACCTCTTTCTCCATATTTCTCAATAACGCTACACTTGAATCTATCTTTGGCAGAAGAAAGCATTGTTGTCTTCCTCAAATTCTCAAGCTAAAGAAAGAAAGAAATTTGAAAAAAATGAAGAAAAAAAAACTTCTATACAAACACAACTTCAAAAACTCAGATGAGACTATGCCACATTCAATCTAAATTCCCAAGTACTCCCTTTGGGAAATAATCATTTTGCTATGTAAGAGGAAAAATTATTCTGGTCATAGTGGAAGCCTCTATGTAGTTAAAACCAGCTAGGACACATTGCCAGAGAAAAGGCTCTGAAAGAAAAAGTATATGCCAATATCCCAGGAACATATAACCTAGCTGAGTTCTGCATTTTGTGCATAATCCATTTAAGTCCCTCTTCTGATAACATCAAGAAACTCCCCAGAGAACACAACGAGGTACACAATAAATACTTATGGAAGAAATAAATGATCTCTTGCTTCTAGTTGCAGTAAAATTCTCTACTTTGAATTCCTTATCCATCAAAAAGTCTCATGAAAAATAAAACAAAAACTGTGGGCCCTTGCTTGACAAATACTTCCCTATAGAGAGAATCACCATAGAGGGGGCAGGACATTTAACTATGTGCACAGTGATTCCCTCCATCAGATCAGCACTTCTAAATCTCAGAAGGATGAAGGAAGAATAGGAGAGCCCTTCAAAAAGAATAAAACTTCTTTGGAAGACATAAAAGTAAAGCTCTTTGGAACATGTAGGGAAGTGTGTTTAGGAGAATAAGGTTTCCTAAACCTAACCACAAGATGTTTAAAATCTGACATTGCACTATGGATTGGTTCTTCTTGGGAAATACCTTTGGTGTCAGGCATTCTGCTTTATCAGCAGCTTGGCAGCATTCTGTCACAAAGCCTTTATACTTTTCCGTCAAGTCAATGATTTTCTGGGCACACAAGTAAGGATTTCTCCTGGCAACTTCATATACAAAGCTAATTTTAAAAGAAGATAACAAGAAGTCATTTTTCCATACCACACAATATTACAGAAACAATTACAATCAACATTCTCCCAAGAGCCTCCAAAAGCCAAAGACATGTAATTTACCACTGAAGCTCAATTTGCATATGATGGCCTTGTCTTTTTCATTCTTTAAGTCAGTGAAAAGAAAGGATGAATTTGTGATGTATATGTATGTGGATCACATAATAAATGGTTAAACTGGGCTGATCTAATATTGCTGACTAAATCAATCCTGAGAGAGTATATATTTTTTCAGAATGTTTTAAAACATGTCTCTTTCAAATTTTCATATAGATCATACCTGTTTCAAGATCAAAGAATTTTGATTATATTTTTTGTTGTCCAGAATTTTGTGATGTGAAGTATTACTTCTTTAAAACTCAACATGAGAACAAAACTTCCAAGTCTTAATGTTGGAAATGGCTTGTGGTATGGTACTTATTATAATGAGTATTGACTTACTCCTTAATTTTTAATTTTGAGAAGATGGGAGGGGAGGGGAGGAGGGATAGTAGAGGATAGGAAAGGTAGCAGAATACAACAGTTACTAATACGGCATTATGTAAAAATGTGGATGTGTAACCGATGTGATTCTGCAATCTGTATTTGGGGTAAAAATGGGAGTTCAAAACCCACTTGAATCTAATGTATGAAATATGATATGTCAAGAGCTTTGCAATGTTTTGAACAACCAATAAAAAAAAATTTAATTTTGAAACATAGATTACTTACTGTCCCAAAGCCTTCTGTTTATTTTCTTCAAAGGAGGTGCACAAAGCATCAGGATGTTTTAGATCAAGTGCAGGGATGTTAGGCGTATCTTCTTTGTGCTTTACGAGGCATTGAAATCTCTCAAGGTCTTGTTTATCACAGCAGTCAGCCATATCACCATAGGTATCACGAAGAGTCGCAATTGAGCATGTTTTCTCTCCAAAGATAGTATCCTAAATGGAAGAGAGCAATCTACACATTACTAGGAATGTCTTTATTTTCTTTATTACAAAAAAAAAAAAACAGCATAAATATTTAACAAACTGTTAAAGCATGGTGAAGAAATCATCTATATTGCACATATGTCTGATATATCTTATATTGAAACATCCCAGGGGACCCCATGAATATGTTTTATGTATGAGTCAAAGCATAAATTTAAATATGAAAAAAATCTTAATGTAATACAAAATTTTAAACCCATCAAAAAAAGGAAATTGTATAAGAATTCACTTCCCCCATTAAATTTCCTTGATTTGGCTACTTCTGTGAAATTGTCATAACAATCAACTGCCACAATATTATTTATGATGAATAAAACTTAAGGACAAAAAGAGAGTTGATGGCTCTAAGGAATGTTACCTTTCTCTGCTTCTTACCCATCATTAGGGAAACTAGCCTGCAGTGCAGCAGGTGAATTCATCTTAGACGGAAGGAAATACTCAGATACTTTCTCATTTAATCTGCTTCTTTTTGAGAGACTCAATTTTTTAGTAGATACCATATACAAATCTACCACACATTATTACTGCATTAAAATATAGATTTTCTTATTCTAGAAATATTTCTCTCAAATTATTTCACTCATTGAATAAATCCTTTTTTTCCTCATTCATTGTTATTATATAAGTAATTCTAACCATATAGAAAATTCACTGGTCTAGACAGAATTTATTATTTTTTTAAATGCTCTTTAAAAAATTCATATATAGAACCATAAAATTGGGGGAAGTTATAATACTTATTCACAGCAATGAGAGTTGTATCCAGAGATAAACAAGAAGAGGAAAGGGTCCAAAGACAATATGGATCTTGACCCTGGAGAGGCATATATAGATTGAGTGGTGAAAGAAACATAGGCCTCTTATTTTAAAGATGTATTTAGAAATAGCAAACGTTCAAGTTCTTCAAAAGGATTGAGTGCCTTGTTTTTTAATTTTATGTAAAAATTAATAACCCTAAAATGATGAATAAATAACTATAACTATTACTTTGCCCAGAGCATAGAAATCAGTTGGTGCTTTCTGGAAGTAAAAATCATGCTATTACCTCAAAGAGATATTAGACTCTTGTATTCAGTCAGGCATTATTTACATTATTTAGTCAAGATACAAGAATAACTGAAGTGTCCATCAACAGATAATAAATGGATAAAGAAAAATGTGGATGCATAAATAAAATGTAATATCTATATACAAGGGAATATCATTCATCCTTTAAAAGAAGGAAATTCTACAATTGGCACCAATGCAGGTGATCTTTGAGAGCATTGTGCTAAGTGCAATAAACCAATCACAGACAAAGATGGATGATTCCGTTAATATCTCATTGCTGCGAATAAGTATTTTAACTTCCCCCAGTTTTATAGTTCTACATATGAATTTTTTAAAGTGCATTTAAAAAAAATAATATATTCTAAAATAGTCAAATTCACAGAACCAAAGAATAAAAAGATGGCTGCCGGGAGCTAGGAAAAGGAGGAAATGGGGAGTGACTAATGAAATGGCATAAAATTTTACTTAAGCAAGATGAATAAACTGCGACAATCTGCTGCATAATATTGTACCTATAATCACGAATAACGTATTTCACCCATAAACTTTTAAAAGGATAGAATTCCTGCCAAGTGTTCTAACCACAATAAAATAAAGTTAATAAATACACAAAGATACATTATCTCTATTAGCCTCTATGAAAAGAAACCAAACTTCTTGAAAAGAGACGGTTACAAATCACAAATTGCCATTTAAATACACGGTGACTGTCACGTGTGTTCTCAATGAAAAAAATCTTGTTAAAACTGGGCATACCCACAACATCTCTGTCCCTGAATAAACAGTGAATGACTTATCAGTCCATATGAAACTTTTGAGTGTAGCTTACAAATTGTCACTTAATAGTAATTTTTTAAAAGAATTTTTTCTTTGAAATATTCTTAATAACTTAAAGGAAAAGAAAGAATCCCAAAATCAGAACTTACAAGTGGTTTGTTACAATCTGCTCCTGTATTATCAGCAACACATGCTTTTGCCAAGTCAGTCACTTGTGTTGTAAATTTTGCAAGGTCATCATATTCCGTCTTCTGGAGATACTGAGAAAAGGTCACCAGTACCCTGAAACAAACAAACAAAAAAAAATACAGAAACATGTAGCACAAAAAAACTTTAACATAAAACAGGTTGGTTGATTTACTAGAGAGCAAATTACTTATGTGTCTTTAACCTATGTTTTCTATATCTTTCTTATAATTATCCAGAAAGCCTATTCATATGAGGTATTATCAAAGGCCTAATCAGGTACATGTGGCTTCCTAGGTAGGCAGGATAGTATTTCAGCCATGTCCAAATTTGTATGGGTTCATGTCAGTAGAGGCAGACACACAGGGCAAACTAAAAAACTGTATACCAAATAGATTTAATTGTTGAGACTGGGTTTTGCATGAATCCTTTGAGTTACTTAAAATGAAAATAAAAACATATACATCATTATTTGGGCTATAGGATTGTAATGACCTTTTAAAAATAGACTATTTTCTCAATTTTTTAAAAAAATATTAAAATGTTCCCAAGAAACCACAGAAGAATTTGCTATGTAAAGGGAAGTTAGTAAGTGAGCTGCCAAAGGAACCATGTATTAGTCTTTCCACCATTGTTCCAGAGTTTCTGGGTAGTATGAGAAGTCCAGATTTTAACTGTTCAATACAGTAGCCATTAGACATATGTGACTATATACTTAAATTGTTTAAGTTTAATTAATATTCTATTTAAATTTAAATCAATTAAAATGTACATACTTAAATGCAATTTAACTAAACTTTAATACAATTTGACATTTTATTCCTCCATTGCACTTGCCATATTTAAAGTACTCAACAGCCACGTGTGGCCAGTGGCTACCATATTACATAACACTGATACAGAATATTTTCATCAGTACAGAAAATTGTAAGGGGCAACAATGCTCTGAAATCTGGACCATGATGACAGGAAAATGTAAGACATTTAGAGTAATAATCAATGTAATCAGAAACATTAAATTTGACTCTTCCATATTTTAACTTACAGGCCTTTGAACTCTTGCTCTCCGAATTCCTTATATCGTTTAATAATCTCACTTTCATCTAAGGAAAAGGAGAAGAAACAAAACAACATGTGTTTAAATACTGAAGAAAACAATTAATTATATGCTATGTTCTATATTTCTTTTCATTTAACTTAGGTTGTTTATTTGCTTCAAAATATTGGATTCTTATTCTTACAGAAAGTCTTAGGATGGTGAACTATGTCTTCCGCACTTAAAGAAGATATTATTCGATCACAAAGAATATTATTTTAACATCATTAAATATTTATAACTTTATATTCTAGTTATATAAAATCTAATGCTCTTATAGTACCTATGAACAGCAACTGAGAAGTAAATACAAGTGGAAATCCTATTTTTATTATTAATAACACAAGAGTTTTTCTATTCTAAATAAAGCAAGGTGCGTTAGGTAGGCCTTAGAAATTGTGAATTCTATCTTATCTGTTCTATGAAGTGTAAGTCACTCTGCCTGGCATTTCTTCATTAGAGAAAAGAAATTACATTCACTAAATAATTCTCACCATGTTGTTTCTTCTTAACTATATTAATTAAATAACCACATAAGCATTCACAAAAACAAAAAATCATCACATTCTAGATATAAATGCTAAAGGAAAACTTAATTCTTTAAATAGATGGGGGTTTACTGAAACTTTTACTAGGAAAAAAAAAAGTTGTACAAAGGAAAAACAGAATTCTTACCTGCTTCTCGACGAAACACACCCCTGGAATAAGCAGAGCTGAAGAGAAAGAGAAAGGAAATAAAGGTTACCCACTTCATTGTGCCAAAGGCTTGTGGGGTTGATAGAAAAGGTAGAATGAATGCAGGGAAATTAGCCCTAATATACTTCTTTAACCAATAATTGTAGATTATTAACTAGACTCATCTTTGTATTTCATTGGCTCCCAACTGATTACAAAGCCATAAGATTCTTGCCAAAAAAATGTTTGACTAGATTCCTTGCGTATGTTTGTCATCTGGAACTGTTTTCTCCACAACATTTTGTCAATTTATCAAAGTTATGTAAAACATCTTATCAAATTTTATATAACAGTTTAAACGATTTGTACCTATTATTCAATACCATGTTCTTTATCTGCTATTTCTCATTTGAATATTTTGGTTTGTGATATTTGCAAAAATACAACTAACTCAATGTTGCTGCTTGGAATTGAGTTAAGATCCAAACTGCATCTACTATTAATTCCAAGTATGCTTTTTAGTAAAGGTAATGAGAAATTTACACAAAGAGACATCTCATGGGGGTTCTACTTTTTTTTTTTTTTTAAACTATCAGAAAAAGTCTGACTTTTGCCTCAAACACAAACTAGGAGAAAAGCATAGCAACAATGACAACTAAAATAAATATTAACAAGTCCCCTGATTCCATCCTCGCTATGGCCTAAGTAACAAGCCAGTTATTTAACTAAATAATTGAGTCAGTCAAAATGCCCCATAACACATACAGGTACAGAAACTAATAAATACTCAAGAGAAGTATTATAATGAAATATATTTTCTATGACCTTATTTTAAATAATTTCACACAGAAGAGCCTAGAATAGATGAGAGAGACATAGGAGTTTTTATTGTTGTTTTTATTTTGTTCATTGATTTGTTTTTGTTTTTGTTTTCAGTGACTCAAAGGAGTACTTTTGACATTTGTATTTCACCACTATGTTACACTTTATATTTTTGGAGGTAAACTTTTGTTTTCATTTTCTTCTTCCTTAACTAATCACAAATGGTAGAACTGATTTCCAAGAATGAGTCAGAATGTTTATTTCGTTTTGAATTTCTTTGATTTATATAGCCTAACTAATAATTACATTGACAAGCATTCTTAATTTACATCTAGAACATTCAGACTTACCCAGAATGTTCCTGTATGGCAGAGACATATATCTAGTGATATAAAAAGCTGTGCTGACTTGATACAAAACTATCAAGTCATACCCTGTGGTAACAATTAAATTCCTTTATTTTATGTTTATATACAACATTTAAAACCAGTTTTGCTGTTATGACAATACACATATGCACATTTGTTAGCAAAATAAAATAAAAAGAATTATCTAATGACAAATGTCTACATTTAAATAGCTTTTAAAATGCACACTTTTAAGCATAAACTTTAAGAAGTCTCTGGATTCTCATACTAGGTAATTTTTAAATCCACTCTGAAGAGCATACCCCACAAGCCAATTTATTTAGAATTCTCCAGGAATGGCGTTATTACTATGTTATGGAGAAAACCAAAGCAGTTATGATCTCCAGTTTTCATATTACAACTAAGTATACACACTATTTTTACTCATCTAAATTAGAGAATAATTTTTTAAGGAAAATTGGCAGTTGACCTGTTCAGAAATCATCCTTTTTATATTTTATACTGCACTATAATGCATTTTCTGTATCTGCAAGTATACAAGATCCACCTCAGCAATGGAAATTGAGGTCCTTTAGTAGGCACACCCCTGAATCTAGACTTGTTACTGGACAGAGTTCCTACTCCCAAAGCCTCCCCACCAGGAAACCCAAATGCCTACCAGTTTGCCCTGTCTTGGATTTCCTCTGTTTCCTTTTGAAATAATTTTTCTGTTAGGAGGAAAATATCAGTGGTAGAGTTCCTACTCTATTTTCAGCTATTTTCAGTTTCTTCATTTGTTTGGTACAATTTTATCCATGTGTGGAAGAAAAAATGAAATACATTTCAAATCTGTAGCCTAAGCTTATCAATAGTTGCCCACAGTCAAAACTGCACCTGGTCAGGTTTCGGTGCACTGTGGCCTTGTCCTTTCATTTTCCTGCCCTTTCTTCCTTTGTATCCCTGTGACACACTTCAGGAGTAGCTTTTTTTTTTTTTTTTTTTTTTTTAATCATTTACACTAATGTTAGGAAACTTGACCACAGAAAGGGCCTACAGAAAGGAGACAACTCATTGAGAGGAGGCAAGTGCTGGGTCAGTGCTATCATTTTGCTACAGCAAAAGTTGCATTAGAATAAAACACTTCATTCAAAAATGAGAAAGCAATTTTTGTTGTTGTTGCTATTTTTTTTAAGAGAGAGAAAGAGAGAGAGAGAGAGTGAGTTTTTAATATTTTATTTATTTTTTTTAGTTTTCGGCGGACACAACATCTTTGTTTGTATGTGGTGCTGAGGTTTGAACCCGGGCCGCACGCATGCCAGGCAAGCGCGCTACCGCTTGAGCCACATCCCCAGCCCCCTGTTGTTGCTATTTTGACCAGAAAAAAAATAAAATGAAGTCAGAGTTGACCAAGAAATATTACAAAGGTGTATTACAGAAAATAATCTGCTGTTCTAACTTTGTCCCTTCTTTGTTGCATAATTGTGAATGGTCAAAAACTCTATGTTTACACTTATTGTGTTTAGTTCTTACCAAGAGAAGTGTTACATGACTTCAGAGTACATCCATGCAGAGTCAGTTATTTGAATTATTTTGACATTTATTAACTTTGCTAGGTAAAAAAGTGTAAAAAATTTAAAAAAAAACATATTCAAGTGATAAATAAAAACCCTATGTATGTTTGAGTAAAACTGCTGGTTGAAAGAGTTGCCACCTAATAATGGTTATTTTGGGTGAGAGAGCTCACACTGTCACACTCCTTAATCCCCTGTTGTTTTGCTACCCAAATCTAAATACATATTCTTGGTGATAGTTGCTCATTTAGTAAAAGATAATTTTTACCTACAGAATTGTATTTCAAAACCAATTATTTTTCACAATTTTATATTCATTTAAACAAATCTTTTCAATAAAGCACTGTTGTCTAGGTGTTTATACGCACATACACACGCACAGACACAATCACCATCTTTGGCTAGTGTAATGGTTTGATGTGAGATGCCCCTAAAAGCTCACATGTGAAACAATGCAAGAAGGTTCCGAGGAGAAATGATTGGGTTGTGAGCACCTTAACCCTATTAGTGAATTAATCCCCTGATAGGAATTAACTGAGTAGTAGGATGTGACTGGAGAAGGTGGGAATTGGTGGCATAGCCTGGGGTATATAACTGTATCTGGAAAATGAATTACCCCCCCCCACTCTTTCTCTCTCTCACACACACACACACTTTTTTGATCACCATATGAGCTGCTTCCCTCTGTCATAGTCTTCCACCATGATGTATAGCCTTTCCTTGAGCCTGAGAAATGAACTGAGATAAAACTGTAAACCTCCAAATAAATTTTCTTCCTCTAAAGTTGTTCTGGTTGGTTCTTTTAGTCACAGTGGTGAAAAAGCTGACTAAAAAAGAAATTGGTACTGAGAGTGGGGTTGTTGCTGTGACTTATCTAACAATATGGTTCATAAGTTTTGGAGCTTTTGGGAATTGGTGGGAGGAATTTTGAGATGTTTAGCAGTAAAAGCTGGAAATACTTTAGATTGTTGTAAGTGGAGCTTAATGACCAATTCTGGTGGAAGCGCAGAAAACCAGAATGCCAAAAGGACCATAGACAGTGAGGGCAGGAATCAACAGGGTTCAGAGAAGGAGAACTCTATTGGAATTTGGAGTAGAGGCCATTCATGTTATGTTCTGGCTCAGAAGTAGTCTGCATTTTGCCCATGACTTTCTGTGAAGCTAATTTTAAACGTGATGAACTTCTTAATCTGGTGGAAGAAATATTCAGGTAGCATAGCATTCAGGCAGTTGTGTGGATATTGCTGCCAGTTTTTAGCCAAGTTTTTGTGATAATTAGGAACAAACAGCAGAGCAGAAAGATTTGAAAAACTTGGACTTGAAAGGTGAGGGTAAAACTGACACTAATGGAGTCGCAGTTGTTAAAGACATTAGTGCCACTAAAGAAATGCTAAAAACTTTGCTCAGAGACAATAGGAAAGATGGCTTGAGGAATTAGCAAGATCATATCCATCTCAGACTCAAGTAAGTGAAAGTAAAAATTCTCTTGAGAAGGGACCAGTGGGGCATCCTTCTTGCAGAAGAGGAGCTTAGGAAGTTTTTTAACATGCTCAGCCACCCACATAGTCAGAAGCTGCTGCAGCCAGGGTCCCTGGAGGTTTGGCTATTGCTCAAGATGACAGTAGAACTTGGTGTCAACCACATGGTGCTGGTTCTGCAGTAATGCAGGATGCTGAAGTTAAGGGATCATGAAGGTTTCCAGCAAGATTTCAAATGAAGACCTTGGAAGTCAGGTTAAGTGCAGCAGAGTCAGAGCCCTGGAGGTACTCCCTGAGAATGCAAGGTGTGGAGATTTGAGGAGGAAAATGAAGCTGTATTGGAGACCCCCAAGATTAAGAAATGCCAGTAATATGTGACATCAGCCTAGGAAAGCTGCAGGAATTGAGCTGAGACAAGCAAAAGAAAGGCCACTTGGGCTGCAACAAACAAGGACACAGGGATGGAGTTACAGAAAGTGAAAAACTCTCTTCTCTTTGAAGAGGACATCATGCCACGTGCTCCAGATGTAGAACACAGAATTATAGCACTTGTTTGCCCAGTTGGATTTTGGTCTTACTTTGGTCCCATCCCTTTTTTCTATGCCCCTATTTTTGTGAATGGAGATGTTTGCTCTGTACCTTTATATATTGGATACTTGTAAAACGCTTTCAATTTTACAGGAGCTCACAATGCAAGATTGCTTTGAGTCTCAGAGAAGACTTGGACTTGAACTTTGAGCTATTTCAGAACCATTGAGACTATAGAAACTCTTGGAAATGAACAAAATGTATTTTACATTATGAGATGGTTGTGAGCTTTAGAGGACCCAGGGTGGAATGTTGTGGTTTGGATGTGAGGTATCCCCCAAAATCTCACATGTGAGACAATGCAAGAAAGTTCAGAGGAGAAATTTTTGGGTTGTGAGAGTCTTAACCCAATCCATAAATTAATCCCTTGGTAGGGATTAACTGAGTGGTAACTGAAGTAGTAGGTTGTAATCAGAGGAAGTAGGCATTGAGGGCAGGGCTTTGGGGTATATATTTGTATCTGGAAGTGAAAACCTCTCTCTCTTCTTTCTGATCACCCTGTGAGTTGTTTCCCTTTGCCATAATCTTCCACCATGATGTTCAGCCTCACCTGGAGCTCCGAGAAATGGACTTGGCTGTCTATGAACTGAGACTTCTGAAATCATAAGTCTTCAAATAAACTTTTCCTCCCTAAAGTTGTTCTGGTTGAGTCTTTTAGTCACAGCAGCAAAAACACTGTCTAAAACAGCTGTCCTCTCTCTTAATTCCTTTCCCCCAAAGCTCCCTTGGGGTAAGGGTCCTGTTTTCTGCCCTTTCTCATTTTAGATTGAGTCTCTGGAATTTTTGTTTATTTCCACTCATATTTCCTAACCGTTTACTTCAAATTTCTTGATTATTTACTTGATAGTTTCAGTTAGTTCAGTGCAATTTTCTAGCTTCAGGCATGGACATGTAAATCTATGTACATTTCTATGCCATATGAATAAAGTTGGATTAAATTACACTTACAGAGCCTTCTACCTTGAATATTTCATAATTCTATACTTCTAATGATGGTCTCATCAAATGAAAAAACATCCTATCTGTTAGGAAAAAACGTAACACATTAGGGAACTGGAACTCAAATTTGAGAGCTTGTCCATTCCTAAGCTAAACAGTGCTTGGCAGGCATTTCTTTCTATAGAGCTCAGCTTAACATTTTTAAGAAATTTAAAAAGGTAAACTTTCTAAACTACATTAATGAGACTTTCCCTTACCTTTTAATCAAATTTTTCTGAAAGAAAAATATACTAATGTCTATAATCTGTTTATTCATTCTTGAAATATTCACAACAAATAGAATATATAAACATAAACAGAAATTAATATTAGTAACTCCACTCATAATGATAACTAAGATGGAAATCAAGCAGAAACGAATGCACTATTGAGAGTCTTTTCACATTCCATGCTTTTTCCAAATACAATTCAAGAGACTAACTTAAAGAAGTTTAAAGTTACAAAAATAAATTTTCCTAACTTGTACAAAGATTGTATTGTTTTAATGTTCCTTTGTTGAAATTTTAGTGGCTCAGATTCAGACTATTTTAATTACAGGGTAAAATTTTCTCCTCAGTATCTTCTAAAGTCTTAGAAATTGTTAGGTATCTTGTGATCTTCTAGTGCTAGTTCTTAGCTAAATCCTTCCCAACCTGCTATTCAACTGAAGCTGGGAATTTAAGTCCTGGAATTCTCACAGCTTTTCAAGAGTTGTGTGTGGGCTAACATTAAAAAATGGATGATTTGATCTAAAAGTTAAACCATGAAACATTTAAAAAATAGATCATATAAATAATTGGCCTATATGTTTTTAATAAGGAGAAAAATTATTCTCTAGCTAAATTATAGTAAACAACCTGATGTAAATGGTTTAAAGTGATTTTAATATATTACTATAGGATATATAAGTTTTGAATTCTTCAAATTAGTTTTTAATTATATAAACATTAGAAAAAACTTTCTATTAGAACAATATATGTGGGTTTGAAGGTATTTTGCAAAAATAGTTCACTTAATAATAAAAACTGTCAGAAGTACACATTCAAATAGAATAAAGAATGAATTTCAGTAACAGGATGGTGCTGTCCTTTAAAAATCAGAAACAGCTTCTGATTCATAGTTGTGACATGGCAAGTATATTTAGCATTAATAGCTTCAACAAGTAGTTTAAAATATATATAATTACTATTTGAATACAATTTAAATTTTTATTTATACAATTTATTTGTTCATGCATTAAAATTATATAAATTAGTCTTTCTGCAGTTAACATCTTAAAAGCAAATGATGGTATTGACTAGTGCAAATTTCTTTTTGCAGCTATATGGAATATTGGGGGGGGGAAGTACATCAGGAATGATAGTATCTAAAGCAAACACTGTCTTGGCATCACAGCAAAATTTTTGGATTATTGCCTTAAAGATAATTTAACACAACTTGACTCATGCAACATGGAGATATATTCAGATCTACATGTGCAAGTCTGCAGCTGGAAACTGACACTGAACTGAATTTAACTACAGAGTAAATGATTGAGAAATATGAAGTAAACAGTTGGGTAACTATTTATTTAAGAACCACAGTGTTCTTGTTGACAGGGCAGAAGGCACTAAGTAATGTTTCATACTTTCAGTTGTGTCTCTTATTCTAATTCAGGTTCAAAATTTATTGAGTGTCCCCTATATGCCAAGCAAGCATTTACTAAACTCTGAGGATACAAAAGATTAATAAGGCACAACCCCTGATTTCAAGAAGCTCACAGTTCAACAAACATTGGAAGATAATTATAGTGCAACATTATAAGTTACTATGCATATAGAATACAAGTTAGGGCTTGGAGAAAGGCAATCTTGTGCATAAATGAGATCTGTGGACTTTAACCTCTTCAGCAATTAAACAGACTGTTAAATTTCAAATTTGTCACTGAGCTCATTTTAACTTGTGAAAGAACTTTGCCTGCAGAAATGGAATGAGTTGGCAGAGTACTGAGGGAGGTAAGGAAAATCAAGATGTGCAATTTCTGTTTTACAAAAGATTAAAGCAAACTGGAAAGATGGCAGATTAGCTGAAAGAGGCAATGCTCACAACTCCATGACTTGGACTTAAACATCAGGGAAATTACTTATGCAGGAGATGAGTGAAAGGGGGAAAAAAAAAAAAAACTCCCTTGATACTCAATGTCTGACAGAAAACCTTGAACATTGGAAAAGTTGGGGTACACCAGACAAGGCTAAGGAACTGAATTGGAGCTGAACTCCAGGCAGGAGCTGGAGGTGAAGAAAAAAAGAAAACTGCAAGTTCTAAAAAGGTCTATAAATCCTGGAATATCATGGTGCGGGGAACCCTGGAATCAGGGCAGGCCACCCTGGGCAGAGCCAGAGGCTATTTGTCCAAATAAACTGGTACTCAAATGACATAGCCAGCCAGACCAGCACAGGAAGCACAGACTTAAATATCTCCATGTAAAAGCAGCACAAACTCAGACCAGGTGCTTGGATCCTCAAAATCCCAGCACATGAATCCAGCAGATGCCAACTGTGAGATGTAAAGTGAGCCTAGCAAATCAGCAGAGTCTGCATGGAGATCATATTGCCTCGGGGCATTACAGATCAGAGAGGCCAAAGAAAGTCTATGCCCCCTCCTCTACTCCATTGAATGGGCAGTGAGCTAGACCAGCAGCTGGGAGAAACTGAAGGGGGGCTGAATGACTGATTTCAGTTCCTAAACCACAGTCCCCACCCCTACCCCCGACCCCCACCGTCCTTGAGAATCCAAAAATACAAAAACAGTCAGTATCCCAGAAACACAGAACTGCTGAAGGACCAACTGCCTTTTTCCATGGGCAGTGCCCTGTGCAGAGCACTGGAATACAGTCCTAGAAGCAAGTTGATTCATTAAACACCTAAAAATCCCCTCATAGAAAACAGCTGGGGAAATAGCAAATCCCCACCCTGGGGAGCTTCACTTGCAGTTAACAGATCTCAAAGACAACACTCAAGGAGTCAAGGTGCCAGCATCTTCCACAGCTCCTCAGCCCATCATACTGAGAAGGGATGCTTAGAAACTGAAAGGCACTTTAGCACAGAAAGTGGGCCAAGAAAATTTTTTTCATTGACTATTTTGCTACTTCGATTTTCCTTTCGTCACATTTTGAATTGTTTTTGAAGTTTACTGATTGACAAATGATTGTACATATACAATTTGAACATATACAATTTGTTTCTGTTATATTTTTAGCTTTTAACATTTCTTTAAGATAGCTTTTTTTTCTTATTTCATGCTCTTTATATTTTTAAAGTTTTTTATTTTTAATTTTTCTTTATTTTTTGGAAGACTAGTTCATGGATTAGTTATGTTGGATTGACTCCCTATTGACTCTTTCATAATTCTGTTTTGTTTATTTATACTTTATTTATACTTCTCTATTTTTAACAGCCAAACTCTACTATTTTTCCCTCACTTTTCCTTTAATTCTTTTACTTTTATAGTATCTTTAATTATTGTTTTCTTGTTGTTGTTGTTTTGTTTTTTTTGTCTCACCTCTTAATAATACATCCTATAGCATCTGCATAGACCCCATTCCCCTCTTGAAACTATAAACCCTTTTCTACTGTCCTATCTCTTCTTCTTTACCTCTTAAAGAACTCTATCTTTAACTGGTACTTATATATACTTATGTATCCTTTTTTTTCTTTTTATTTCTACCATTTTATTTGAATGCAGTTATTTTTCATGGACCAATATTTCAAAGACTAAAATGTTTGATTAGAATGCATCAATTTTGTTCTTGTAAACTTTATTTCTTTTCTGTATACTTAATTTTTTTCTTTTAATTTAAAAAAAAATCTATTTTTTATTTTATTTTATTTTCATTATTATTTTTTCTTTTACTTATCAATTTCCTTTCACTCTCCTTCTCTCTTTTCTTCCACTAATAGCCAAGCTCTAATCTTCTCTTTTCCACTGATTATTTAATTTTCTACCTCAATGTTTCCTCCTCCACCTTTATAATCATCACATCCTACATCACTTCTATTATACCCCTGTTATCACATGAAATTGTAAATTCTTATGTGAACTTACTGATTTACTCGTGGGCAATAAATGATCTAACTGATCGTATCATTTCTCAGTATTGTAACAACCAGCATTGTAGAGTTCATTGCAAGAGCCACTTGGTTTAATGCTGTAATTGTTTGGGTCAGTATTGTTACTATCTATCTCCTGCTAAACTGTGAGATACTGGAAAACCTTCAGGAACACTATAATACCACAAGGAAAAAACCTAATGTCTCAAACTGTTAGATGGTTATACATAAAACAACATAAAAAAGCAAGGGATCCATTTGTCTGAAATAAACAAAATATGTCAAAAAGAGAATCCATCAACACCACAGTGGAAGAAATGTCAGAGAAGAAATTTAGAATGTACAGAGTTAAACTGATATGTGTAGTAAAGGCTGATTTAAGGGGAAAATTACAGGTATCAAAAGATCACTTCAATAAAGAGATAGAGATTTAAAAAAAACAAACAAACAAACAGAAATCGAGGAAATGTAGGAATCAATAAATCAAACAAAAAAAATTATTGGAAGTATCACCAACAGACTAGACCAACTAGAAGACAGAGTCACAAGCAGTGAAGACAAAATATATCATATTGAAAATAAAGCTGAGTATGCAAAAAAAAATGTCAAGAGACTATGAATAGACTTCTAGGAAATATGGGATTACATGAAATAAAAAATTAAGATTTATCAGGATAGATGAAGGCTCACAGATACAAATCAAAGGAATGCACAATCTTTTCAATGAAATAATGTCTGAAAATTTCCCAAACCTTAAGAATGAACTGAAAAATCAAATACAGGAAACGTATAGGACCCCAAATATAAAACATGACAACAGGTCCACACCAAGGCACATTATTATGAAGATACCTAACATACAGATTAAGGATTGAATTCTAAGGGTTGCCAGAGGGGAAAAAAGTCAAGTAACATTTAGAGGGAAACTAATTCAGATCTCAGCTGAATTGTCAACCCAGACCTTTAAAGCTAGGAGGTCTTGGAATAACATGTACCAAACTCTGAAAGTATATGGATTCCAGCCAAAAATACTATGCCCTCCAAAACTAAGCTTCATATTGAGGATGAAATAAAAACCTTCCATGATAAACAAAAGAATTCACAACCAAAAAGCCTCCACCACAAAACATTTGCAACCAAATATTTATGAAGAAGAAATTAAAAAATTAAAATGAAATCCAGCAAAGGGGGAAACTACACTAGAAGTACAGTCCATCAAAAAAGAAGCTATTTCAAATTAAAAAATGTAAATAATTCAAAATGACAGGGAATAAGAATCACTTCTCAATAATAATATTGAATGTATACAGTCTAAACTCATCAATCAAAAGACCTAGATTGGCAGATTGAACTAAAAATCAAGATCACAAGACCCAACAATATGCTGTCTCCAAGAGACTCCCCACATAGGAGAAGACATCCACAGGCTGAAGATAAAAGGATAGCAAAATATGTACCATTCACATGGACCTTGCAAGCAAGTAGGGGTTTCTAACCTCATATCTGATAAACTGGACTTCAAGTCAAAATTAATCAGAAAGGACAAAGAAGGCTATTTCACACCGCCTAAGGAAACTATACCTCTACAAGACATAACAATCTTAAATATTTAGGCCCCAAACCAATGGTGTACATACGTACATCAGACCAATCCTTCATAATCTCAAGAATCAAATAGATCACAACACAATAATACTGCATGACTTCAACATTCCTCTCTCACCAATAGATGGATCTTCAAATCAAAAACTAAAGAAAGAAGCCTTAGAGCTAAAAAAAAAAATACAATTAATAATTTAGTTTTAACAGATATATGTAGAATATTTTATCCATCAACAAATCAATACACTTTCTTTTCAGTAGCACATGGAACATCCTCTAAAATAGACCACATTTGAGTCCACAAAGCAACTCTTAGCAAATACAAAAAACAAACAGAGATAATACCTTGCATTCTATCAGATCATAATAAAATTAGAAATTAATTATATAATTAAAAAATAGAAGCAACTCTAACTCCTAGAGACGAAATAATACACTACTGAATGAACAATGGGTAGCTGAAGAAATCAGGGACGAAATTAAAAAAGATATATTTAGAGGTAAATGAGAATAGTAAACCAACATACCAAAATCCATGAGATTCTATGAAGGCAGTTCTAAGAGGAAAGTTCATTGCATTGAGCTCATTAATTAAAAGAAAACAGAAAATCACCAAAAAAAAAATATCTAACTTTACGTCTCAAAACCTTAGAAAGAAAAACAAACAAGCACCAAAAGCAGTAGAAGATACAAAGCAATAAAAATCAGAGCCAAATATAATGAAAGTGAAACCAAAAAATAAAAATAAAAAACTCAAAGAAAAAAAAGTTAGGTTTTTGAAAAAATAAACAATATTGATAAAACTTTAGCCACGCTAACAAAGAAAAAGACAAAAGCCCAAATTATTAAAATCCTGATGAGAATAGAATTATGATCATGGACACTGAAATAAATGAAGAAAAACTGAAAACATTCTCTCTACAAAACTGGAACAAATCAAAGAGGCCCTCTTCCACTATTCCTATTCAACATAGCCCTCAAAACCCTAGCCAGAGTAATCTGAAAAAGAAAGTAAATAAAGGGACACAAATAGGAAAAGAAGAGTTCAAGCAATCCCTATTTTCCAATGACATTATTCTACATGTAGAATACCCCTCCCCCAAAAAAATCTACTAGAAAGCTTCTAGAGCTTCTAGAACAAATTCAGCAAAGTAGCAGTATATAAAATTAACAACAATGATTTAATTGCATTTCAATACACTAAGGATACACCAGCTGAAAGAGAAATTAGAAAACTACCCATTCACAATAGCCTCAAAGACAATAAAACATTTGGTCATCAACATAACACAATAGGGGAAAGACCTCTATAATCAGAACTACAGAACACTAGAGAAAGAAATTGAAGACCTTAGAAAATAGAATGATCTCCCATATTTCTGGATAGGCAGAAGTAATATCATAAAAATGGCCATACTTACCAAAATCACTATATAGATTTAATGCAATTCCTATAAAGATCCAAATGATGTTCTTCACATAAATAGAAAAAGCAATCATTAAATTAATTTGGAAAAATAAGAGACCCAGAATAACCAAAGCAATCCTCACCACAAAAAGTGATGCAGGAGGCATCACAATATCAGACTTTAAATTATACTACAGAGCTATAATAACAAAAACAACATGGTACTGGCACCAACACAGATTGAAGACCAGTGGAACAGAATGGAAGACACAGAGACACACCCACATAAATACAGTTATGCTATCCCAGACAAAGGCACCATAAAAATACACTGAAGGAAAGATAGATAGACTCTTCAACAAATGGTGCAGGGAAACCTGGAAATCCATGTGTAATAGAATGAAATTGAACCCCTATATCTCACCCTACACAAAACTCAACTCAAGGACCTAGACATTATACCAGAGACGCTGCACTTCCTAGAAGGAAAAGTAAGCCCAACTGTCCAACATGTCAGCTTGGAAACTGAATTCCTCAACAAGACTAAAGCACAGGAACTAAAATCAAGAATCAATAAATGGGATGGTATCAAGCTGAAAATCTTCTTCTCAGCAAAGGAAGAATAAAAAATGTGAACAGAGATTCTATAGAATGTGAGAAAATCTTTCCCACCAGTACCTTAGATAAGTAAGGCACTAATTTCCAGGATATTCAAAGAACTCAAAAAACTTAACACCAGAGGAATAAATCACCCAAACAACAAATGTGCAAAAAACTGAACAAATACTTCACAGAAGAAAAAATATGGTCAACAAATATATGAAAAAAATTACAATATCTCTAACAATTAGAGAAATGCAAATTGAAACTACACTGAGATTTCATCTCACTCCAGTTAGAATGGCAATT
The DNA here is from genome assembly GCF_048772815.1 of Callospermophilus lateralis. Lineage (NCBI taxonomy): Eukaryota > Metazoa > Chordata > Mammalia > Rodentia > Sciuridae > Callospermophilus > Callospermophilus lateralis. Next base: position 55,625,320 of record NC_135312.1, on the reverse strand, counting down.
GTAAAGACTACAAGTAACAATAAATGGTGCAAGGATGTGGGAGAAATTTACACTCATACATTGCTAATGGGACTGCAAATTGGTGCAACCACTATGGAAATCAGTATGGAGATTCCTTAGAAAACTTGAAATAGAACCACCATTTGACCCAGTTATCCCACTCCTCAGTCTATACCCAAAGGACTTAAAATCAGCATACTCCAGTGATACAGCTACATTAATGCTTATAGTATCTAAACTCATAATAGCCAAGCTATGGAAACAACCAAGGTATCCTTTAATGGATGAATAGATAAAGAAAATGTGGTATATATACACAATAGAATATTACTCAGCCATAAAGAAGAATGAAATAATGGCATTTGCCAGTAAATGGATGAAACTGGAGAATATCATGCTAAGTGAAATAAGTTGATCACAAAAAAAACCAAAGGCCAAATGTTCTCTCTGATTCATGGATAGTAACCCAAAACAAGGGAGGTTGGGGTGGGAAATAATAATAGGAATCCATTGGATTAGACAAAGGGGGAAAAAAGGATGGGATTGGTTAGGTAACAGGAATAGTAAAATGAATTGGTCATAACTTTCCTAGCCTTAACTCCATATCATCTACAACCACATAGTGGGATCCTAAGTAGAATAAGTTATATCCTATGTATGTATAATTTGCAAAATACATTCTAGTGTCACATATTTATAAAGGAAATGGGCTTCAACATAGAGAAGGATGGAAGGGAACTCCCTGCAGGAATTTTAAGAAATAAAGAAAAGCATTCTGAAAAGAAAAACAGAACTTGCAATTATTTGGGTTTCCAGCCAAAGCTAAGTATGATGATGTGGTCATTTTAATATTATAAGTCCCTCCACCACCACAAAATAATATTCTTATAGAAAATTACAAAAGCTTCAAGGGGAAATTGATTATCTAAGATGATTGAGAAAGTCTGTAGACAACATGATTATTTAAGGATGAAACACTCTTCCTGATTCAGGCAGTATTTTTTTTTTTATCAATAGCATGCACCTGCAACTCTGAAAGGGCCTTCAGGGAGATGTGGTTTTGAGCTGAGAATATTAAATGCATGAATAATGAGAGGGAAAAAATAGCCTTCTGGGCAGAAGGAACAGCATGTGCAAATGCTTGAGGAAATTAGTTAATAAATAAATAAATGTGAGTAAGAAACTGAGAAAGTCTACATTCCAAGTTGTAGGGAAGTATAGTGTGAGAAGGGAAAGAAGAGTAGGAGGTGGCTTTGTAGGTCATCTTAGCTACAGTAAGTATTTGGGTTTTTACTCAAAAGCAATGACATGATATTGAATGAATTTATTAGCTTAATGATGTCATCGGATTTATGCTTCAGAATTTCACCCTGGATGCCATGTGGGGACAGCATGAAGAGGGCAAGAGTGTACACAGGAAGACCAATCAGGGAACAAATACAACAATCCCTTGAAACAGGATGAGATCTTGAATTGCATCAATGGTGGAGGAGAGAAGGAAAAATATGGAGAGAAGGAAAAATATTAGAGAGATTTAAGAGGAGTACCTAAGCAAGAAAGTCCTCTTTCTGAAAGCTAATGCTTAGAAGACCTCACATGACTTTCTCCATCTCTATTCTGCCCATGGAGCAAAAAGTTTCAAAACCAAGGCTATGTGAGCACCAAAGTCTGCCTTCCTTCTCTTCTAGACCATGATTAGACACACTGATTCTGGGTTTCCCTATTCAAATAGCCATGAGTCTCTTCTAGAGCCTGAGAAGGCTTCTGACATGCACAGATCCCACCATGAGCAAAGAATATCACTGACATGTTTACTATTAGGCCTGAGGAGTGGCCAGGAGGCAGCTATTCACAGGGGCAAGGGTGGAGCTGGGAAAGGAGAAGTGAAGTTTCCACACAATGCATGAGGGAGCCAAGGGTGGGCAGAGCACAGATGTGGGCCAGGGCTGGGGCCTGATGGTACCCATCCCTGTATAATGCAATAATTTTAATACAACAAAATGGTCTAGCAAGTGTCAGTCTTCCTATAGAAAAATCTTTGGGAGGATTGGGCATGTTGAGTTTTAGGCATTTTTTATTTTTTAAGAAGAGACATCAAGTAGGTATTATAGAAGAAAGGATCTAGAGACAAGCCTAAACCTTGGAACATTATTTGTGAACCTTCAAGAGGGGCAAGATTGAAATAGCTGAGGGAGTAAGGAAAGTGAAATAGAGACCCCATGATGGAGTCTTGAGAAAGATAAAAGAGTCAAGATCTGGCAGCTGTCGGGAAGGGTGGTAGGTCAAGGCAGTGTTATACTAAGGAGCACGGGGAAGAGAGTGCTTGAGAAGGAATAGTTCAAGAGTTACAAATATTTCTAGCAAGGATTACAGATGAGAATTGAAAAACCATCTATTGCACGAAGGTGACCTAGATCCCTAATACAGCTACTTTGGTAAAATGTTGAGACCAAAACCCAATCTGGAGTGGATACAGAAAGACTGAAAGTGGGCTGGGGTTGTGGCTCAGGGGTGGAGCACTTGCCTTGCACATGTGAGGTACTTGGTTCGATCCTCAGCACCACATAAAAATAAATAAATAAAGATATTGTGTCCATCTATAACTAAAAACAATATTAAAAAAAAGAAAGACTGAAAGTGAAAAATAAGAAACTGACATAGATAAATCTTCCAAGAAATCTGAATGTGAAGGTGGGCAGCTGAAAAGGCTTGAAGGGAAATGAAAGATTTTGCTTGAGCGCAAACAGAAGTTAAAAAGAAGAGTTCCACTGAGATTCACGCATTAAAGATAGAAAATAGAAGAGATAGTGGATGAATTCTTGAAAGGAAGCTCAAAAGTACAAATGAAGCTGAGCAGAGGAGCAGCTTACCTAGCAAAACTGAAGGGAAGCAGGATTGAATGGATGTAGATACAGTTAGATTTGTTCATTTAGAATCAAAATCCATCTGTAACTCCTACAGTGTTTTGTCTTTAAAGTAGGGGCACCTAAGAATGAAGAGCCTGGAGTTGAATACTACAGGGAAATGGAGAAGCATGAGGCAGTCAGAGTGAATGAGAGAGAATCCTGAGTGGAGAGATTGATTGCCTTGGGCTACGTTGAAAAGTAAGAAAAATCTATAACCCTAACCCTAACCTCAAAGGCCTGTCTTGGTCTCCCCCACCCCCAGGACATCTCTCTTAGGGGCACCAAGTCCTCACTATTACCCAGCCTGTCATTCCCATGTGCCTTTTCTCTAATGCATACCGCATGACAGAAATTTCCATTTCTTAACTTGTGGACAAAATCAGAGAGGTGACGAAGAGCAACAATTTATTAAACAAGCTTCACAAAACCTGACTGTCTCTCCCTAACCTCAAAACCAATTTCCTTAGCACTATTTCCACTCCTAAACTGCACCTAACTTTCCTAGAAGTAGAGGAATTTTAGAAAGGGCTGCTACAGTCTCTGTGAGCTCCTAATGGAGGGCATCTCAGTGATGTAACAAAGTGGAGAAGAAACTAAAGCAGTAGTTCCACACTGCTTCAGATCTTATCACACAGGTCCTAGCCCACTGGGACAGAAGGTTAACTAACTTTTGTAAATAGCCATTACAGCCTGAACTTTGGTGTGCAAACTTTGGAATGTATGTTTGTTTGGCTGTTCAGAAATCCACCCACTTCTCTGTTTCTCATTGAGGTTGATAGATTAATATTTCCTTCCAAATGAAATGCTTTAATTTGTGTCCTACATCCCCAACATAAAGTCCTTGAAAGCACTATCCATGTCTCATGCTCACTATATCTAACAGTCTAGTATATACCTTGAATCAAGAGTGATTTAAAACTTTCATTGATTGTTAATTTAATTTGACTGATAAAGAAACAACCTCACTCTTGTGGCAAGTGGTCCTGAGTAACTGATGGGTCCTCCCACATTATTCTTTTTTCACAAGAATGCTATGAATATTAGCATAGTTAGATAAAATGGAGGTAAACAGGTTAGCAGAAGCCGTCTTGTTGTCACCATGGCCAAATGAAGAGGCTAAAACACTCTAGCAGTAGATATATTGGGGTCTCTTTAACAGATTTATGATCTATCCCATTGGCCCAGCAGATACATTCATTGCAAAGAATATTGGTCAACACTTACTTACAAAGAGCCTGATGACTGGCACTTCTTTGCCCTACCCACCCAAATCTAAGTCCCAACCTAACGGTAATTCCCACATACATTCTTTTGTATTCTGTTATCTTAGTAAGTAAAAGGAATGCTGAAGAAAGTCAAACATGAAAATCTTTCCAGTAACTCAACCAAGGGTCTTTGTTGTAGAGAAACTTGTTCATAGCCACTCACCATGGTTCTTGATGGTTCTTGATAGTCAAATTGAAATGTCAGCCACAACAACCTAATCCATCCTTATAGAGGTTACTCTTTGGCTCATTCTCATTATGGCTTAAAATTGAGAATAATCCTGGGAAATATCAAATATAAAATGTGTTTGCAAGAAAAGGAAGGGCAGATATTGGTGGCATTCTTTCACTCAAAAGAACAAATCTGGTTTGGCTAGATGTTAGCATAGATCCCCTTCTTGTTAAACCAAACAAATGCAATAAGTGATATATATAGTGAGGGGAATGTGTTTCTCTTCAGAAGCAGGCATGATCTCACTCATATGTGGAATCTAAAAAATTAATCTTATAGAAGTTGAGAGTAGAATGGTGGTTATAAGGGGATGGAGAGTGTAGAAGGAAGTGAGGGGTGGGGAGAGATTGATCAATGTGTGCTAAGTTGCAGTTAGATAGGAGCAAGAAGCACTGGTATGCTATGGCATAACAGGATGACCTCAGATAATAATAATGTTCTGGACATTTTAAAAAGTCAAAAGAAAAAATTTAAAAGTTTTCACCTCAAAGAAATGATAAATGTGGGGCTGGGGATGTGGCTCAAGCGGTAGCGCACTCCCCTGTCATGCGTATGGCCCGGGTTCGATCCTCAGCACCACATACAGACAAGGATGTTGTGTCCGCCAAAAACTAAAAAATAAATATTAAAAAAAAAATTCTCTCTCTCTCTCTCTCTCTCTCTCTCTCTCTCTCTCTCTCACTCTCTATTTTTTTTTTAAAAAAAGAAATGATAAATGTGTGTGTGTGTGTGTTTAACCAGATTTAAATATTACACCATGTATGCCTGTATCACTACATTATATGATATCCCATTAATAAGCATAACTTTTATTTTTATTTATCAGTTAAAAATAAATTTAATATGAATTTTTATATGTATCCATGACCCCCATTTCAAATTTTAGATAGTCTCACAATAGATCCAGGATAGAATCTATTATTTCATATTAATTTACTATTTTAAGAAAAATAGTATATATGTGATATACATACACTCCACAAAGCTATACCTTTGTATTTTTTTCCTGTTTATTCACTGAGTTCATTCAAATGTGTGTTTAGTGTGTGCTATATTTCCCACTCTTTTAAGTGTCTGTTCTAGGTACCATCTGAGATATTATTATGTATTTGTTAAGAAGACAGACTTGGAAATAGATTCCCAGATTCAAATACCAATTCTACTACTAACTTGTTGCATAGAATTGGGTAAGTTATGTCAACACTGTGGTCCTTGAATTTTTCTCCTAATAATTAAGGATAATATTTACTAATAGGATGGCTATAAATAGCTAAATTAATTAATACATGTTAATATAAACTGTAACTGGCTTCCCTAAATATTAACCAAAAGCAAAAGGCAGAGCTAAACAAACGTGATATAAATATATAGATATATAAAGATATATCTCCCTGCAATCCCATTATACATTATAATAATATTTGCTATTATATTTTGAAACTAGAGGTATCATGAAGAATTCAGGTATCTTTTGACTATCCTGATTATTATATTCTGAATTCTGAATTCCCATCCTCCTCTTGAAAGCCTTCAATGAAACTTGTTCCTTTATTATAAAACATTTCTCATGGAAGACCATAGGTTCTTAACCAATCTTAATTCTTATTTTATCTCCATTGGGTAAAATACTGCATAGTCAATAAGTATTATTTAAATGAGTGAGCACATATGCACCAAGTGTTCCCAAAATCATAAACAAAAACTTTTACACTATTTTTTAGAAAAGTAGCTGATTTTCTACTGTTCATTCTCCTTGCAACAAAAGAAATACATTTAATAGAAGTGTTACAGTATTTTAAATGATCAAATTATTGCTTTCAAAAATGGTTCGATTTCTATGTGTAGCAAATCACCATCCAAATATTCTGAGATAAACTGATTTTTAATGTAATTCTATTCTATTCAATATTATCTTCAGATAAAGATAATTGTATAATTATCTTTCAAAATAAAGATAAAAGCATGTATGAATATGACTTCATGTTATACATTTCAAGTCTTCCCATTAAAATTCACAAAGAAAAAATATCTTTTACTCAAAACATGACCTCATAATTTAATTAAACAGACATTTGTTCTTAATTTCAAGACCTAACAAGAACTGCAACACTACCAGCTATGCAACACAATTAATTGAATACAACTCTTCTAACAGCACTGGAAGGCAATGAGGAAAGCCCAGAGAGAAGAGTAAACTTGCCCAAAGTTCAAATGTTAGTAAGTGGTAGAACAGGATGAAAACCTGGTTCTTCTAAGTTGGAGTCTAGCATCCTCCCATTCTCCTAGTATTCATTTAAAACATGTAAAGCATACAAGAGCATATTTATTACCTTATGCACCAATATCCAAGAAATGTGTGTTAAATATAGATGTCAAATAAAAGGTTGTCACAGCAACATCTGCCAAAATAAAACAAGCTTTATTTTAATGGCAAGTGAAAGGATGAAACTGGAAGATCACAACTAACAGAAGATAACAATTATGGTTTTGTTACACATCATAAAGTGAAATGCAAATCTGCCTTTCAGACACCATAAAAGAAAACTGAGAACTTATCACATGAAAAAGAGGAAGGGGGAAGCCTGAATGAGAAACCTGAAGGTACTAATGGAGTATATGTTCTTGCACATTAAACACCTCTTTACTGAGTTTGATGAGCTTCAATCTAAACTAATTTATCTTTAAATTTTTCTTAGAAAGAAATGTTTGTTGACCTGTATACAAAAGACCTTTCCAATAAAAAAGTGAAATATTTATAAGATAAAATTAAGATCTATTTCCATTTCATCAACAAAACAATGAATGCCTAAACTTGAATTAGCAATGGAGTCATGAACCCAATCCTACTGTTTACAAGAATATCAAGAAGGATCCCTAATAACTGTATTTAGCCATCTTTAATTAAGTTTAATAATTGAATTAATACTAAATTGTAGAAAGATAATTTAAGATGGTGGAGCATAAAGAAAAGCAAAAAAGATATAGTCACCCAGGTTCAAGAATCAAGTAACCTGAAGTAGAATAATGTGATTACCTGAAACTCAAGGTAAATGTTAATGATTCAAACATAGGAGGTGGGTCTCAGATTAATAAAATTGTGCCTCTGCTAAAAGGGAGTAAAGGTTATCACAGCTTCTCTGAACAAATTCTAAACCCACTCATGGTAACCTTTGAAATTTAACAGAGCATCACCAGAGTTGCCCTGATTGGATTGCCTTGCATGCCACTGGTCACAGAACTTTGTACCGGACATTTTTGTGTGGAAACTTGTAGATATTACATCTCTTTAAGTTAAACAAACCCTTGGACATACACACATGCTGTTTAAAGGGTGTTGTCTCCTGAAACAGTAAATTTATAATTCTCATGCTGAAAAAAATATTTCCTATCTCTTCTGTCACTTACATTTCATATAAAAAGACCTTCTACCTTTCTACTTTATTCTTCAAAAGAATAATCCTGTATGATCTTGAGTTACAGCTACTTGAAAATAATGTTAAAATATCTTATGATATAATCTTCAACTGCTTTGCTTTATAATATTCTGTGTTGAAGTGCAAAGGTGTTCTTAAATTTCTGATAGGGTAATTCTGTTCTTCTCTTGGATTTTCTTATAACATCATATTTTTTTAATAGGGAAAAATGTAACCTCTTGAACAATTAAAGCCACACAATTATATACCAAAGGCACTTTTAATTTAATTAAATAAATTGAGTTAATTGCCTATCAATATTGACAACAGTATTCATAATATCAATAATATTAATTGGCTGTGGTCACTACTATTTATTTTGCAGTGAAAGTGAACAACCACGGTAAATTCTAAAAATACCTAGTTATCCCCTCTTCACTAAGAATTCAACATATTTGTGTTTAACAACCTTTTTGTTCTGTGTTGTTCTCCTACTCAGACTAGGCTAGAGGTAGGGGGAGTTCAGAGTAAACATAAGAATTAAGACTGTAAAAAATGCCTTATTCCGAGCACTATAGCCAGAGATAGTGACAACTCAAGTGAGTCACTGTTATCACTCTTTCATGTCCTAAACTACTAACTCAATAGAAAGGAAAGATAGGATGTAAAACCTGAGGTCTGAATTCTAACCCAAACATCCGTTTCATAGAGGTCAGTTTGTATGACCACTCCATAATGCAAGAAGTCCTTCCCTCTACAACTCAATCTAACATTTGCATTTTAAAATCTCGTTGATCAGTTACATAGATATTCCAGTTGTTAATTTGGTGGTTAAAAATGTTTTATAAGCATTTTAATCTGCATGTCATTAGATAGATCATGGACCATTCAGTTCACCACAGAACCTCACTCCCATCAGTCCTACCCTGGCCTAATTCACACATTTCTGTCACACCACTCCCCCTCATTGCTCTGAAACTGCATTCAAGTCACTATTCAATCCCAAAGAGAAAGAACTGGCTGTATGTTCCATGCATATGTAAGGACACAGTCAGTGTCATTTGATTAGCCTCTCTGATGATGACCTCAGTGAAATCATATTCTTTTTCCCCCTGTTTTTTATTGGTGCATCATAGTTGGACATAATGGGAAAAAATTGTTCACTTTTTTATTCACTGACAACTCTTTGTATCTTTTATCTTTTTGTGTTTCTTTGTTCCCTATATATCAGTCAATGAGTCATAATTAATGTTTAATTCTTTCAATCTATTTGTACTTCATCTCTTAGTCTATTTCATTATAGTGTATTAAGGAGTAGATCTACTTCAAACACAAGCTATTTTGCACATAATTCCCACAAATTATTTTCAAGAATATAATATGCATTTGTTATCTTTCTTTCACTCAAAATCTTATAATGACTCCTGACAGCTATCCTTACACCATGTGCTCATGGAGGAGACAGTACCCAACACCTGAATCAGAGAGGTATCTGCAGGTGAGCTAGACAGCACGTGTGCTCTCAAACACAGGTCTCAGAGACATTGCACAGTGGACATAGAGTCCCATAAAGAGTTCCATTTGATTTTATTTGACCAGAGATACCAGTGGCACATCAGTGGAAAAGAAATATAATTACCTCTTCAAGAAGACAGGCTTCTGACTCCTGCATTTGGCAATATTTCTTTGCCATATTAGACAGATTTGTAAACAAAGGCTGTAGCTACTCATAGGTGAGTCCAGACTTGAGCCCAAAGAAATCAAACAGAATTAATTTACAATTTCTTCCTGACACTCCTCTTTTCCAAAATGCTTGTTGGAGAATTGCATATTTTGGGTGTCTCAATATTGAATAAATGTAAAGAGCTAAAATATTCCATTTTAGAAAAGATCTTCTGAAACTTTACCATTAGAATTACAGGATGGACTCTTGGAGGGTTGTGGATCTACAAGTAAAACGGTATAAAATATGAACAGAAGTGTAAAAAAATTGCTATACTTGATTTTTCCAGGACATTATTTCCAAAACAATTCCAATCTCCCTTCTTCAAGAACAATACTGTTTGTATTACATTTGGTACAAATATTGTGTAAATAATTTTAAAAACAGGTCTTATTTCTTAGCATCTGAAGTGTCACATCTAAAGGAATGAAAGTAAAATTCTTTAGGACCCCTTCATTTTTCAATCATTAAGTGAAATACTCAAGACAAATATTCTTGTCATTCTCTTAATAAAATCCAATTCATTGTGAACCTGTCCATGGGAGTTTTGCTAGTTGCCCTAGCTCACATTTCCAAATCACGGTCGGCTAAGCACTCCAAGTGTCTAGCAGAGAAAAAGATAAAACTGGATTTTATTATAAACAGTGGCAATAATATGCATTGGTGTTTTTCTGAATAGGAGAGAGTAGACAGTTTGGTGGAAGGAACACCAAAAGCACATAATAACCCATGTCATTAGGTTACAATAAACCTCTCTTGGTTGCATGGTGTGCCCCCTGGCTGAAAAGAGCAGGCATAGAAGAATAACTTCGAATCTGTCTTTCTCTGAAGGTCCTCATTCTAAGCCTGACCCCAGTCCACCCAAAAAGGTAAAGAAATCTTGAGAGGAGGGCAGCACATACATTTCATCAGCTTTCAAATCCTTGCAGTAGAGCCTTCTGAAGGCAAAGTTTGCTTTACAACAGTGGTCCACAGCAGGGTTGATGGTCCGATTTTCATTTATTCCACATAATTCTCCAATATCTAAATCTGCCTATACCGATGGGAATTGGAACTCAGATGTGATTTTAAATATTAAATGGAGTTTTGAAAAGTATGATTAGATGAATAATTATAAGCTCCATGATCACTGTGAACTTCATCAGAAGACACAGGATCTCAAAACACTATATTATGCCCAAAGAAAAGTTAAGTCTAGAGTCCTAAGTGACATTATGACAAAAATTCAAAGTATAGAAATTGGAATGCATACAGATCAATTTCTTGGTAACGTACACACAAATTTTTAGTTGTAAGCAGAGAACTGCAGTCAACAGACAGAAAGTGGTGAGCAAACACTGTGTTCCTTGGGTATGTTTCCCTGCTGGGTACATTCCTCCCCAGGCTTAAAAGGATTGGGCTGGAAGTAGCAGATCTCTTCCTGAACTCTTCCTCTTAGCAAAAAAGGAAGAATTTGTATCAGGACTTAAAATTATAAGGTTTCCTGCATGATTGAAACAATATTGTGATTCCTAGATTATTTACCGTAACAAATCATTTATCATATAAATAAAGAATGAGCAAGATAATTTAGAAAATCCTTGACAAATATTTAAGACATTCTCTTTTCCCTCTTAGGGTCTTCATACAGTAAACCACAAGGAGGACTTGACATTACTTGCTCAACAATGTTGAAAACAAGGAAGAGAGGAAAGTAGACAATCAATACCAATTGGTGAGTGGAAATACTTTTTCTTCATTTTCCTTTTTAAATTTTGTTTTATTTATTTACGTTTTAGTCGAGCTTTTTGATTCTACACAGTAGTTGGGTTCATCCCGATAAACTCATACATTCATGGGAATCAATTTCAGATGTACAGGCCATGCTCACCATATTATCAACACAGGCAAACTCCTCACTTAGTGTACAGCAGGTAGTCAAAGCTGTCACCACTTCCTTGCCAAGAAGAATCAGTTCTTCAGTGAAGAGCTGAGGGGCTCTCTTTGTGAGCTTGATAAAGGAGTTGAAAGAACATAATTTGGTTCTGAACATAAGTAGGTTCCCATTGTCTATGGAATAACTATAGAAACCCAGACCCTTCGGGAAGTCAAAATAAGTACAATGTGCTCCCTGCTCTCAGAAAATGGTAGAGAAATGTCTCCTCACTCTCCATCTTCCTCTCCCTGCCTCCTAAATCTCTGCATTTTTGCTCCCTTTCTCATTTCATGGTCATCTCAGAAGCTCTTAGAAGTTCTTAGATTTTTTTTCTTGTCTCCCCTGTGGAGCTCCACGGCAGCAAACACCTTGGCTTATAAGTAAAAATCCTGCTTGAAATCATTTGTGTAGTTAATAAGTATTAAAGGGAGAAATTGATAGACACATGTTGGCAGTGAGATGAAGGAAAATAAGATCTTTAATGGTCTGGGTTTGAATTCTCAGCTAACAGCAAGATGGCAGAAATAGTAAAGTCATATTTTTTAAACCATGTTTTAGTTGGGCACTGTCATATAGACCTGTAATCCCAGAGAATCAGAAAGCTTAGACAGGAGGATCGTAAGTTCAAAGCCAGCCTCAGAAAAACAAGGTGCTAAGCAACTCAGTGAGATCCTGTCTCTAAATAAAATACAAAATAGGGCTGGAGATGTGGCTGTTTGGTTGAGTGCCTCGGAGTTCAGTCCCCCATACCAAATAAATAAATAAATAAATAGAACCATGTTTTGTTTTGAAGATGTTCGCTATCAACAAATACTGTATTAGCATAACTAAGAAAATTGGAATTAACTGTATATTATTTGTGATTGCTCACAAGAGCACTGAAAGCATAATTATTACAGTGTTAAGCAAATCCAGAGTTATTTCTATAAACTTAGTTAAGATAGGCTCAAATACTGGGCAAACCATCTCTTTCTCAGAAAATGATAATGACCTTTAGTTTGTTCCGTCCTATTCCCAAACAAGGCAAAATCCAGGGACCCTGATTTGGGAGTGGGAAAGTCAATTTCAAACAGCAATTAAAGATCAGAGAACCAATTTGTCCCATTTGTCCAGAATCTTGGATCTTTTCCCAATTCTAACCTCATTTCTGATAGAGGATTTAATGTGACAATTCAATGTGCATTATTGGGTTTTGTGTTTTTATTATTTCCCAGAGTTTGTGAACTGCAAAACAAAGACTGACTTTTATTTTTTACTTCTTAGGAATTTTTTATTTTGCCCTGGTCACCAATTTGCACCAATTTTCAGTCCCACCAAGTATTAGCACACTTGTGTAAGCAACCTACTGGTATTTCAAGCCATCCTTCCCCAAATTCTGCAACTGTTCACATTCTTGTTGGACCATCCAGAGGCTTTTCTTAGCTGTCTCATTGAATTTGTCTTCCTGACATATGATAACACATTGGTTCACTCAATTAATCAATGAGCCCTGTCATGTTCTTTGAGGTAAGTATTTGATTTAGCCTAATAATAATGCTTTGATTAAATCATTTATCTACCAAGATTAAATGTACTGATTTAGAAAAGATTCTCTTTTATTTTTATAAGCCTGGCATTTCTCTTCAAGATCCAGAGTAAGGAAAGGGGCAGAAATCCTACATCAGCTTTCTTTATACAGAAATAGAGTCTTCTTTCAAAGTCCACTTTTTTTAAACTACAGCACTGTGAAAAATTATACTTTTGTGGCAACACCTCCAAAGTACATATCCTTCCCTGTACACATTCATCTGGACAACAGAGAAGAAAAGGACATTTTTAGTCATGGTTAATATGTTCTATCTTATGAAAAGAAACAATAAACACAACAAATGATCAGTGCTATCTTGTGGAAAAAGGATTTCAGTTTCCCCACTATTCCCAGCAGAGCATCTTCACCTACACCCTTGACAAACATCCCATGAGTTGGTAAGCTGTCTTTATCCCACCACAAGCCCCCTGAACCTGCTACTCTTTATTTACTACCTATATTTCCCTTGCATCATGGCTTTTCTCCTGATCTCCCAAGGAAACAAGGTCAGTTTATCAGCGGAGGACTTGGAAATAGTTTTCAGTAGTTTCTAGAGATGCAGATGGTGATTCTGCATATATAAGACATATGCATACAAATTGCAAGTATATAACTAAGTCCTTCTGTATATAATAAAAATAAGTGCATCTCACCTGATAAACAAGCCCTATCCTAAATACTAAAACTAGGTGAAACAATGCTGGGCAAACTAAATGTACGCTTCAACTTCTCTTTTCCCAGTGTTGTAACTATAGACCTAGGAGAATCCCCTCTGTGTGGCACCATGCCAACTTGGGGGGTGCAGGCAATGTGTTCAAAATGAGACTTTCCTCTTACCATTCCAATGTGTTTCTTGGTTTTGTTTTGGTTCTGTTGTCCACGCAATTATCTCACCCTCATTCTCAGTTTTAAGTTTTTACAAAAAGGGGATCTATGGATAGTTGCTAGTTGGACTTCTGATGGAAAGAGAGGAGGAGGACTGAATCCTGGCCCTTCCAATTCTGCCATCATGTGCTGATGTCACTCCTTTTCCTATTTTTTTCTTTCACTGTATTGTTGTGGTTCCTCATGTGGATCCTAAACTTATCCACAGTTAATTTGTTCATGATAGATGACAAATTACTGGTCTTTGTGGAGAAGAGAATGGCTAAGTATATAGCTCCGCCATCACACTGACATCACTCCTCTGAAAATTTATCTCAAACTTCAAATAATCTTATTTTAAGTATATTTCTTATGTTATTATTTTGAAACTATTTTCAATATCATGCAGAATACTTAAAAGAATGAATTAGGTTAATGTCCTAAGAATCATGTTGTTCAGTGTATAAGAAAAGAAATAACAAATTTTCAGTGGTGGTTGAAACTATGCAACCCTGATTTTTTAATGAACCTTATAAAGCAGTTATATTGAAGCCATTGATGTGCAAAAAAAACTGCATATATTTAAAGTGTTAAATTTTGACATATTGCAGCACCCATGAAATCAGCATCATAATCAACATGGTAAACATGTCCTTCACCTCCAAAAGTTTCCCTGAGACCCTTTGTAAGCCCCTCCCTCCAACCTCTTCTCACTCTTTCCCTTCTCAAGCAATTACTGAGATCTGACATCATAAAGAGTTTGCATTCTCAAAATATTCTTTTTGTAGATGGAATCATAGAACATGTACTTTTTTCAGGCTGTTTTTCATAACTAGAGAGATTCATTTACATTGTTAGATATATCAATAATTTATTTTTTATTGTGAATAGTATTCCATTGTATGAATAAAACTGCAATGTGTTTGTTTATACACTTGCTTGTTGTACATTTTTATTGTTTCTAGTTGAGCTCGTTACAAATAAATCAGACATGAATATTTGTGTACATATCTTTGTATGAACATATATATTTCCTTTTCTTTGGGGTAAATATTGAGAAATAGAGTAGCTAGATAATGTGATAGGCAATAATTTAAAATATTAATAAACTATTGAAGTATTTTTCAAATTAGATGAAGCATTTTACATTCTCATCAGCAATGTAGTTCCAATCTTTCAAATTTTCTTTTACAACTAGTGTTAATATTTTAAATTATAGCCATTCCAATAAGCATGTACTGATAACTTTGAATTAATGATTAATTATATTCAATATGTTTTCATGTATTTATTTGCCATTTTTGCTTATTTAACACATCTTTTTTTTTAATTTTATGAGAGCAAATATTAGCACCAGAATCAGATATGGTAGGAATGGTGGAATTATCAGGCTGGGAATTTAAAACAACTATGACAAGATGTAAGGGTTCTCCTAGAATGCACACTTTGGGTTCAACCCACAGCATATTATTTTTTTTATATATATTTTGGTATTGGGGATTGAACCAAGGATGCTTTACCACTGTGCTCCATCTCCAGCCTTCATCTTTTAAAAATTATTTAGTTGTTCTTTTTAATTATACATGACAGTAGAAAGTATTTAACATATCATACATACTTGGGGTATAACTTGCCATTTTTGTGGTTGTACATGATGTGGAGTTACACTGGAAATGCTCCTGTATGAACATAGGAAAGTTATGTTGGATTCATTCTACTGTCTTTCCTATTCCCATCTCCCCCTTCATTCCCCTCATTCCTCTTTGTCTAATCTAGTGAACTTCTATCCTTCCCCTCACCCAAATTTATTGTGAGTAGGCATCCACATATGTATTTAACACATCTTCAGTGAAGTGTTTGTTCCAATTATTTTCCTCTTTTATAGTATTGCTTTTCTCTTTCAGTTTTGAGACTCTGAAAAATTATTCTGGCTACAAGTAAGTTCCTTATCAAATATATGCTTTGCAAAGATTTTTCCCACTCTGTGGTTCATCTTTTTTTCTATTAATGGTGTTTTTCCTAGAGCAGTTTTTATTTTAGTTTAGTTTTTTAGGAAATCTATTTCATCAATATATTCTTTTATAGACTATACTTTTATTGTCTCAGAAGGATTTGCTAACCTCAAAGTCCCAAATAATGTCTGTTGAATTGTCTATAAATTTTATAGCTTTAGGTTTCACACTTGTGATCCATTTTAATCAATTTTACATGATGTAAGATATAGTTCTAAGTTCTTTTTTGATACAAATTTATAATTGCTCCATCAACATTTATTGGAAAGATGGAGGCCAACATCACTGATTTGAGATTTTCTTTGTTTTCTAATGTAGACATTTACTGATGTAAATTTTTTCTCTTCCTCCTCCTCCTCCTCCTCCTCCTCCTCCTCCTCCTCCTCCTCCTCCTCTTTTTTTTCTTCTATATAAATTTCTTCTTCTTCTTCTTCTTTTTCCCTTCCTTTGGTACCGGGGATTGAACTCAGGGGCACTTGGCCACTGATACACATCCCCAGGCCTATTTTGTATTTTATTTAGCGACAGGGTCTCACTGAGTTGCTTAGCACCTCACTTTTGCTGAGGCTGGCTTTTAAGCTGTGATCCTTCAGCCTCAGCCTCCCAAGCCACAGGGATAAATTTCTTTTTAAGTACCGTCTTAGTGGCCTCTCATAAATTCTGATACGTTATGTTTCATTTTCATTCAGATCAAAATGTTTTTAAGTACCCTTTTGCTTTCTTCTCTGATTCACGAGTTGTTGAGAAGTGTGTTGTTCAGTTCATATATAACTGGAACTTTCTGGAGATATTATTATTAAAGATTGCAAATTTAATTCCATATTATCAAGTAATTCTCTGTTATCTTCCTTAATCTTTTTAAAGCAGCATCATTGAGAATAGACAAATTCTTTATATGATAATTTACCAGGGAAGAGGTTGAGAGAGTTGTTTTTTTTGTTGTTGTTGTTTGTTTGTTTGTTTGTTTGTTTTTGTACTGGTATTTGAACTCAGGGACACTCGACCACTGAGCCACAGCCCTACTTTGTATTTTATTTAGAAACAGTTCTCATTGAGTTGCTTAGGGCCTCACTGTTGCTAAGGCTGGCTTTGAAGAGAGAGCTAATTTTTTAAGAGTGGCTAGTTTCCAGTCACCAATATGCATCACCTTGCTCCCTCAGAAGTTTAGCTTCCTTCTAGTATTATCCCATGGACACCAGAAAATTTAAGGACTTCTGATTTCTATTACTTCTTGGCAATGAGACAAATGAGAGTCTTCTTTGCAATTTAGTGTATAGGCAAAAGCACAAATTAAAATCATTCCCAGCCCACTGTCTTTTAAACCAGCTACCCTACACCACTACTCCCAGTCCCCATTCCACATAGGCACACCAGTCCCTGAGCATCTTTAACTTCCTCCATCCTTATGTTCTGTCATGCCCAGTCCCTTGGTCATGGTTTCTAATTTTATGAAATGATCTCCTCCTTTACTAGAACTGCCGAATGACTGTTCATCTTCTAAGTCTCTCCTTAACTGACTGTGGCACTTTCCTCAGTCAGAATTGCTCTCACTTATCCTTTGATTCCCTCAACAATTTGTTGTCTGCTCCACTAGGGTCATAATCTTGTGGTATTGCTATTTACTTGCTTCCTTCTCTACTAAAACAACTGGGGACAGTGACTATACCCAAAACAGGGCTGCCACCTAGTGTGTACTCAGTAAATCCTTGCAGAATAAAAAGATTGATATAAGTATTAATTTCATTCAATACAGACATCTACATTACGGTGAACACGTTTTTACAATGCCAGTGAGTAGAGAGGTGAACAAGATTGAGGAAAGATTGAGATGTTAAATTTTCATGGATCCTATAAAAGCACAATAATTTCTTTTCTTGCCTCCAGATTATCCATTCTGATGTTTAGTGGTCATTTAAGAAACAATGTGCCCTGGAAGCACCAAAGAGTGTTTCAGAATTTCTCAAGTCACCAAGCTAACCTAGCCTTCAGTATTGTAGGTCCTTCTGAGGTGGCTTTAATCTTCTACAGCAACCAGTCCTCAGTGATTTATTTATTTATCTATTTATTGGTTGTAGTTGGACACAATACCTTAATTTTATTTATTTGTATGTAGTGCTGAAGATCGGCCTCACGTGTGCTAGGCAAGCGCTCTACCTCTGAGCCACAACCCCAGCCCCCTCAGTGATTTTTTTAACAGAATATTTCAGACAATGATATATAAAACTAAAGAAATATCTGTAAATATTTACAAATAATCAGACTAGAAACACAGAAATATTTGAGGATACTTTATTTGTTAGAGATATCTCATATAAAACTCTTCATCATTTTATTAATTTATAAGTTTTGTCAGTTGTAATTTTTAAAAAAAATCACACCAAACAATGATGACTCAGGTTGTCTTCTTCTCCTCCCTCTGAAACATACACAAAAATATATATTAAGTACTAATTAAATGAACAGGCGTAGAAGGTAATGGACTCTATTACCTTATGTCAGGGAAACAGCATTTTTTTTTTTTTTTTTTGGTATTAGCTGAATCACTAATTTAACATTTTAGGCATAAATTTGTCCCAGTATATTTTTTTAAGTAAGCTTCTAAAATTAAATTACATTTATTTTTAAGGCACTTCCTAGCATCTCTCTCACTATGGGTAGATATTTGGGTAGAATCAACATTAAAATCAGCCTTATCATGATTCATTGTTACCTGAAGGAATTTAAACTCCCAAAGCAGCACGAGTTTTTGAAATCAGTTTTGGACCCTGAAAATTAATAACAAATAAAAACAATCAGAAAAAGTAATGGATGATCATGCCAGTCCTACAGGGTACTCTGTAGTATCTGGAGTGAATTCACAGGTTTGTATATTAGTCAATTGAGAAATTAAGGAGTTAAAGAAATACAACTCTAAGGTCAACAAGCTGAGACAGTAGAAGCCAGAGAGGGAAAAAATGTGTAGTCAACTACAAATTCAGCTAAAATTACTAAGCAATTGGTTTAAGACAATTCTTAGTGACTGTTCTGTTGGTATACAAAGGCATGCTCCTTAATGAGTTCAAAACATTTTTTAAATTCTCTCAATATCCTGTTTGTGCAATTAATTTGTTAGATCTTTTCAATCCCTTTAACAATATGGATAAATTTTAGGCCAAAAACCATTTAAATTATCATCAATTACTTAGAGAGTCACTTACTAGTTTTTTCTACTAGGAAAACAATCAAAGATGCCAATTTGTCATATAAAATTAGAATTCTTCCTAATATTTTAGTGGGGAAAATGTGATTATTTAAAAAAAAAACATGAAATTCTTCAGTCTATTTCTATATGAAATTTAAATTATTTTAAAATTATTATTTTAAAATTATTATTTTAAAATTATCCATCGATAGATTATTGTTTTCCCTTTTTCACCACAGAAGACTCCACACCAAGGTTTGCATGTGAAAATGAGCTGTGCTCACCTCTTCTGCAAAGCAGACTTCCTGCTCCTGGCCCTGGCAGCATGTCTCCAAAAGCCCAGAGAAATCTGCAATGACAGCCTCAAGCTGTTCCTCTGTTATTTGTGGCTTTTGCTTCACAAGGTTAATGAGAAACCTATGGTTTTAAACACAAAATAAGAGAGAAGTCTGTTATACACTGGTATTCTTCTAAAGCTTCCTCCTAGAGAATTTTCAAAGCTCTAGTTACCCTCAGCCCAAACCATCAGTCCATCAAACTTTCTCCAGTCTTAGCGCACACACCTGTCTAAAGCGCTCTCATCAGAAAGACTGAGGCTGGTCACATGCCAACTTTCCACTGGTCTGGACTTTTGTAGAATATAGATCAAACACTACTTTATGATTCTGTCATACTTCTATGTAGTGAAGTGTGGTCTTTTTCTTACTTGCCTAGATTATCCTTTGCTGTTCTCTCCTCTAAAGTGTGTCTTATCCATACTCAAAGGCCCAAATTTCCAGACCCTACCACCCACCATGATGACACCTTTACTTAGCACTGGTAGCACCAATTACCCCTGTACTACTCATTTAGCAATACTTTCCCACTGGAATTAGTATTGCCTGGGGCAACAGGGAGAGCAGGCCAGAGGAGGCAGCATTATTCTTCCTTGAAACATGCCTCGGACTGCGATAAAGAAAAAGAGGAAGAACAGGTTTTCCAAAGAAGGAAGACCATTTACAAAGCAAGTGAGTTTTAACATGCATGGGTGTTTGGAGAACAGAAGTTCCACTGACTTGCATTACCATCACCATTGCAGAACGACTCCCACAATGAATTGCAATGTGTACTTCATTTCTGAACTCCCATGCCACAAGGTTGAATCAAATATGATTATTCTCTATAAAGCATACTGTAAAAACAGACTCAATTATGTGCCTCCTGTGCTTGTAATAGAAGTAACCACACTCGCTACAAAGATACACTTTAATCTCCCTAAATAGGTCATTCATTTTTCCTTAACCCCAAAATGCATTAAATCAATAATTAAAAAGAGACAATTTTTGAAAACAGGAAATTGTGTGCCCTAGTGAATTTTTTACAGAACTACTTTCCAATGAGTCTGTGAGAACAGAACTATTTTGAAAGACACCATAGGTGTTTGGGGGATAATATGTTTCACTAATCAGCCCAGGAATTGTAGATGTGCAAGAAAGAAGTCTCAACTGCTACTTGTTATTGCTGGTCTCCTCCATACTAGCAAAAGACAATTTCTTACTCTTGCTTCATGGTTTGCAGTGCTACACCCTGGGGTTGGCACAGATCCTTATGGAAGATGAATTTATCAGCAGAGAATGATGGAGGAACATAGGTCTCATCTATCACCAAGCTGCTGAAGCATGGCCTCCTGTTGGCATATGAAGAATTGCAGCAATGGCCAACACCAGGGTTCACAGGATTCACTTCATGCCTGATACACAAGTGTCCAATAATAAGGTCAGCCTGGTTAGAAGAAGGAGAAAGAAGAAAGCAAGGAGATGGGATATTAGTCACAAAGTTGGTTCAGGTTTTCAGAAAACTTTTGTGATCATTTTTAATGTCCAGAAAATTATAATTAATATTGAAGGAAAAAAAATGCTATGTGTGTAGAATCATGTGCTGCCATTTTATAAATCCAGTGCTCACCAATTTGTTGGGGATGAATTTTGGGTTTTAGTGACAGATGTTACCTTATTGATATTGAAGACAGTCTTTGAGCTATTTGATTGATATCAGCTATTTAAAACACCTCTAAAGGGGGAATAAGTCTCATCCCTGATCCTTGAAACATACATGTTTGTTTCCTGTGTATGTCTAGTTGAGCCTTACTTTCGAGATACAGAGGATCACTTTCTGAAGATAAGAATGGTGCAAATTGTGCTCTCTGCCATCTATATCCACACATACACACAGCTAACACAAAAGAAACAGGGCCAATACCCATGTACCATGAAGGTTTTTCTAATGTGGAATCTTGCTGCTTTCCACACTTCATAGACATCTTAAATGCCTAGGAAAAACTTTCAATAAATGTCAACATGCTTTGTGTATACACTATGTTTCAGGTTAATGGGATAGGAGTTACTTAGATTACATAGTTTCAGAGAGCTGTCCTATGAAGATGGTACAATTTCATTCTAAAATGTCAGACAAAAAAGCTGAATCTTAGTGACATGAGTATAGCTTCCAGAATGATACAACTAGTAAGTGGTGAAATGGGCTGGGCGTGCAGGAAAGAAGCCCCAGAACCTCCACTCCTGGATTGGCATCCCTGCAGCTTCTCAGTGAAGAATTTGATCACTGAGTAAGGTAACAATTGCAGGAAACTCTCCTTTTGCTCCTAATCTTTGGGGACATGAAAACCAATTAATAAATAATTCCTCATGGTCAAAAAGAAGAACAAGGAAAACCTGATATATAATTTTATTCACTATTATGACATTAAGGGAAAAATAATTTTTAAAAATTCAGTCTGTAATCATATATGACATGAGTGACTAGAAAATAAAGATTATTGCTGTTAATAACTGGAAAGTCATTTTTACTAGTCAGAATATGGGACTTATTTACACTATTCTATACCTTATATCCTGTCAAAGAGAACAAATTGCCCCTGGTATCATTATAATTATAAGATTGTTCTACAAAAGGCAAAAATCTAAGTATGGTTCAAGTCACATGGCAAATTTTAGTCTATTGAGGGTACAGCTTTTTCTTTCTTTTGTAAATTAAAGTAAGCATTTGATGAGCAAAAAGAGGAAATACGAGGTTAGTATTCCATCTTTCCTGCACAGAAAGCTTGCTCAGACATTGTGCCATAGCCTGGCTGCATTTCCACCAGCCCTTCTAGAAGGACTAGAGTCCTGGCCACAGGCCTACCATTTGGAGCTGTGTTCTCACACGGTCGCCAATTGCACCTCACTGAAGGAGCTTGCTAAAGCCTTCTCCACGCTGGGTTCTCCCATTTCCCCTACATGGGAATTAGAAGGCTACTTCAAGTCAGGCAGCAGAAACCAGATTAAAAACTAAAGAAAACACTCACCGCTCCCTCACCACAGGCCAGTTGCTTGTCCTCGCTGAGTTGGCAACACGTGGCTGCCGTGTTGGCCATTTTCCTGGTGAGGGCCATCAGCTCAGCTGAGGTCAGTTGAGGCACTTTCTTCACATAAGAAACGAGAAACCTGAAAGAAGCATTTTTCACCAAGTCCTGCTGAGTCCATCATGAGTTTTTGGATTCCTTGCTCCTCTCAATGACCTACTTCTGACATCAGAAGATTCGGTATTTGGACTGACTTTGAAGATGCAGCTACTCTCAACATCACTGTCTCTGTACTATCCTCATCCCAACATGTCGCCATTAAAAGGTAAAATCTGGGCAGAAGGCTGACTTTTATTCCCAACCTCAGAGTCCCACTGATTGTAACTGATTGTGTGTGTGTGTGTGTGTGTGTGTGTGTGATTTTAACTGTGATAAACCATGGAAGAATGAATGTCTTTAAATATTTGCAAGGTTTGAGGAAGATAAAGCCAGTTTCACAGATCAGACTTCACAGGGTCCTAAAAGGGGAAATGGGGACGGCTACCCTCTCTCAAGGGAAATGAGGTAAACAGATTATACTGACTTCCATTAGAAATAGGAACTGAAATTAGAGTAGTCTTGCATCACTGAGTAATTTTAAATCACTGAAAATACTATTTATAAAAACGTACGCATTTTGTAAGTAATATTGTCCTAATTTCTGGAAGAGGCCACAGCTTCGCTTTGCCAGTGCTTGGCTCTCCTGGGTGTATTTCTGTAATTCTTCTTCCTGAAAATACAGACATTATTGGATACATTTTTCTCTCTTCCTAGACTCTATATATAATTGTATATAAAACTGACCAATATTTTATGCTATTATGAAACCAGTCTTAGAGGTTTTTTAAATGTTAAAGGTAATAAAGTATAAATTTTAAGAATTAAAGGAAATGGACTTGGAGAGATTTAGTTTAAAACTTTGTGAATCATAAAATTGATAGCAGAACTCCATCTCTGCATAAAAGTTTACAGTTCTTTTGGTACAAAATTTCTGTCTTTCTGGATCTATCCAGAAATGAATATTATCTTTATTCTGTGTACCAAAGAATGTTTGGTTAACAATTTTATTCTTAAGTAAGGCACTATTTGCTGACTATTAGTTAATAACAACTTAATGTCTATATTAAAAGTTCATTGATATAACTAGTTAACTACTAGTCAATAACTAGAATATTTCAAAGAGTTTTTTCAGTTCTGAGATTTGAACCCAGGACCTGACTCAGGTACTCTACCACTAAACTTCATCCACAGCTTTTTTAAAATTTTATTTTCAGACAGGGTCTTGCTTAATTTCCCAGCCTGGTCTGTAACTTTCAATCCTCCTGCCTTAACTTCCCAAGTAGCTGGGATTACAGGTGTGCACCACCACATCCAGCAGATTTTTAATGGATACTCTCAATCCATTTATTTCAGGTTTTCTATGAAATTATCAATCAACTTACCCCTTTATCCTGGCATTCAAGAGGTTTTTCAGACTGAGCACACTTCTCTAGTAGCTCCTGGTATCCTTTAACAACTCTTAGAATTACTGGGACAGCAAGCTCAGGATGTCTTCTTGAATACTCATGAACAAAACTAAAATATGTGGGGAAAATATCATAAATCCTTGGAACTAAGACAAAATGAAGTCATTGCTTTCCTAATCACTCCTGTGTCATCGTGTCGACGGAAGTTAAAGATCAGATAAATAAAGCTGGACATCAAATATGATCTGAACACTGTGAATGACAATACTATGAATATAAACCATGTCCCTCAAGTTGTCCTGTAAAATGGTATTTTATTTTCTTTTGCAGCTCACATTGGCTTTTCGATTGTGGATTTTTACCTTCATTCGTTGTGCCTACTTTATGCTAGCATTGCTTTAGGCAGTGAGGAGACAAAACTGTGTAAGATAAAATGTCGGCCCTCTCCTGTGTTAGAGAGAGGCAGAATCAAGCAAACAGGAGGGAGGTCGTCTACCTCAGGTAGTGATACATTGATAAAGGGAAAGAAAGATGGAAGAGAGGAAATGAGGTAACTCCCATTAAGTGGAGAGGACGCTAATTTAGCAAGGGGTCGAGAAAAGCTTCTCTGGGCAGCTAATATCAGACAGAGACCTGGGTGAAGGAAGCAATACAAGTGCCCTGGGCAGGGGGGGATCATTTCTGCTAAGATCCTTTTCACTGAAGAAATGCTTCTGTTAAGCAAACAATTAGCTTTAGAGATGTGTGGATGTGTAAACTTAAAGATAACTCTTGAGTTTACTAACTGTACTCCCAGATTATAGGAATTGGTCATATTAAGTTCTTCCATCAATAAAATGTCAAGATGTGTCTCCCAATTCTGGTCTTAGTTCCAATTTTCATAATTTTATTTAGCAGGTCAAACAATGTGTGAATGTCCAATTTTAATGTAACAAAAGTACAATATTTTCAGGGAATATTAGAAAGAAAATTGGGCCATTATTTTCATTATTGCATCAGAATCAGACTTTTAAATTTGGAAGAACCTTGAAGATCATTAAGTATAATGTCCTAAGAGTTGCACAAATGCAATTCTTTAGTGTTTATAAACACATACAATAAGAGAAAATATATTTACCTGACTGCTTACTTCCCTAAAGGCAAATGTAATAAGAACACGATTTGTGAATTCTATTACAACAAACTACCCTACTGCAGATGTATCTAAATGTGCCTTGATTTTCTAAAAATATACAACACATATTCAACAAATAACAAATAAACCTTTTATCTATGGAGTTATATTTTTGGGAAAAGTTCTTTAAATATTAAAGACAATAAAGCACATTTTTAACCATAAGTCATTCTCATTAAAAAATATCTATACCTTATTCGACATTTCAATGTTGACCATTTTATGAGTAAACTATTATAATGACAATGATTCTTACTCCAAAGAAATTGATATTAAATAAAATGCACTTTGTACGTAAGCCAGTTAATAACAGATGGTGAAAGCCTCACCTTTGTAAGATAGATGCCTTTCCCTTTTCTCTAGTTATCTGCTTACATCTCTTTCAACTCAGAATATTCTAGCCAAACATCCTCACATATGAGTTTAAAAATCATCACTTGCCACTTCAACCACACAAAGCTGCCAGCCACATAATGATCTCAACTTGTTGAACACACATTTGCAGAGAGAGCATTTTACCTTGCTAAGAAGATGTTTCTTTCAGCTGAAGAAAACTGGTTGAAATCTCTATCTCCTAAAAACCTGTTGAGGGTTGGAGACAGACCTTCAGGTTTGTTGTCATTTTCTGCGTGGATTATGCAATGACCTAGTTCAAGTGTGGGCAATTTGCAGCATTCTGCTATTTTGCTTGACAGAGCATCTTGTCGAGAACAAATGTATGACATAATTTTTTCCTGTAGTTGGAAACACAAAACATAAGTCTTAAAGTTTTGTTCTGTAAGTAGGACCTCAGAGCCAGTTCTAGGGTGAAAAGGAGGAAGGAAGGAGAAGACAGGGAGGGAGACAGAGGGAGAAGGAAATTATGGAGAACAAATTTTCCACTCCATCTTTACTAAGAAGAAATAAGTAATAATTTTTTAAAAACCCAGGATTGAGGAAAGCGGAAAGAATAGAGCAGAGGAAGGGAAGGAAGAAGAGAGGAAGGAAGAAGAAAGAAGACACTTTCCTTGTCTCCCATCCTAAAAAGTGCTTTTGTCACTCCTATCCAGGTACGCATTTGTTCAATTCTTTTTCCCATAGTTGTCAGATAAACCCTATTATTTTAGTATGAAGGCCTCAAAACAAGAGGGAAATCAAATAGCAACAAATAGTATTCAAGTTCACCTCTACACAACATTTGCTGCTGGTGTCATGAAAAGCAAAACTTTCCACTCTGTATCAGAACAATCTGCAGTGACCCACTATTCCCACCAGGGGGCAGTGCACCCAAGTGGTCAAACGGGTCAAGCTTTCAGATACACTCCTGTCATGGGACTGAAAATTCCAGGCATTCTCAGCGGGGTCAATTAGAATCCATTCTTCAGCTTTTAAAATCTAACTTACGTATCATATTGAAATTAACTTTAAAGGAAAAGAGTCTTATGAATTCCAATTTTTAAATAGGTTTTAAAAGTAACTATGAAAAGTAACAAAATTAGAGCTGTGGATGTAGCTCAGTGGTAGAACATTCAGCTGGTGCATGTGAGGCCCTGGATTTGATTCCTAGCACGGGGGAGGGGCAGGGGGAAACTAGTTAAGAAAATGAACAAAATTCCCACTTAAAATCTGAGAAAGCTGACCTCAAAAAAAAAAAAAAATGAAATAGTTCTTGTTGATGTTCCTAGTCTGTGTAAACTCCTCTAGATGAGAAATTCAGTGAGGTGGCAAAGTTTCCAGTTCATCCCCCTCAGCAACTCACTCCAGGACTCTGCTATGCTCAAGGACTGTCACTCTGAGGCCTCGTGCACCTTGGCTGCTTGCAGATTCTAAAACTAGCTGCCATGGGAGTGGACTGAAATGAGCATTAACTCTGCATGGTCAGCCCTCTAGAATTCAGGTTTCAGCCTGGTTTTCAGGTCATTTGAGCATCTGAGAATAGTGATTTTAAGTTTCCTTTGAGAGGAGAGTATGTCACAGGGGACCAGAGAGGAAGAACATTGGGAATATACTCTTGTACAATGTCTGAGGGATCCAGAGTTGGTCCAAATAGCCACACTGCTTTGGTCACCACTGACTATAGCATGCAAAAGGAATCTGTTGCTAGGGCTTTGGGTTTTGTTTAATTCTCCTAGAGCCCTTTATTCACACCTCTCTTAGGCCATGACTAGCTTTTGGCCTTGTGGAAAAATTTATTGTGTTCTTTTAGTTGTATTCAATCATTCAACAAATTGTAATAGAATGCTTTTCACATGCCAGGCATTGTCCTTTAGAGAGTAAACAAAAAACAGTCCCTGACTTCAAGGAGGTCACTGTCTTATCTCTCCTATAAGACTAGGAATTCCTGGAGGTCAATTTATGCCTTCCTAACAAGTGTCCCTCACTGTGGCTAGCCCATAGAAAGTATGTAATATGTGCTGATCAAATGAAGAAATAAATTGAAGGAAAAAACAATACATTAAAAGTAAAGAGCTTGGGGTTGGGGCTGTGGCTCTGAGGTAGAGCACTCAGCATGTGTGAGGCACTGTATTCGATCCTTAGCACCACATAAAAATAAATAAATAAACTAAAGGTAATGTATCCATCTACAACTAAAAAATATTTTAAAAAATAAATAAAAAGTAAAGAGCTTGCCCCTAAAAACCCTGTATGGAGGTCTCCTGGGAGATCATATCTTCTTTAGATGTAAGAAATGAATGGGTCCTTGTCTTACAAAAGGGGGCATCCCTGAAGTAAAAGCCGGGATCAGAAAAGATGGCTTAAGTTTTATTAGCAAGAAGTGGGTAACATCACTTGGTCACCTAATTAGCCATACCCTGTGACCAACTGAAGCCAGACAGCCTCCTCTCTTTAAGAACCAGACAAAAAGAAAGCAAGAAAAGGGAGCAGAAATACATATTTTTAGGGAACAAGACTCCTCACCCCATCCTGCAGACACTCCAACACATTTCCTCTGCAACACTCCTCATGTATATGGGCCACGTCCAAAACCAGCTTCTGAATTTCAGTAAAATTTGCTCTGGGAAACTTTTGACTCAGCTTAGCAACAGTTCTAGGGGAAGAAGAAAGGATTTAAAAATCAATTTGGGTTAGCTATCAAAATGATGTAGTATTCAGAGAGTATCAGCAATGTGAAAACTCAAAGGAAGAACAGAAACATGTTGTTTAAAAAGAAAAGGAAGCACATCTTATGTCTTGTCAAGTCCTGCTCAGTCTTTCAAGGCAGTAGCTCTGTACATGACAACCTGGCCCCCAAAATTATTTGGAAATTGAGATTTTTTTTTTTTTTTTGGAGATTGGGGTACCAGGGATTGAACTCAGGGAACTCAACCACTGAGCTATATCCCCAGCCCTATTTTGTACTTTCTTTAGAGACAAGATCTCACTGAGTTGCTTAGCACCTCACCATTGCTGAGGCTGGCTCAGAGAGCCTCAGCCTCTTGGGCCACTGGGGTTACAGGCATGGGTCACCACATTTGGTATGAATTTTATGTTTTTACTGCTCGTCCCCAATAGCAAGCAACTGGGATCATTTTAGGGAGTAGATAGAAATATTAAAAAAGCTAAACAATTAAGAAATGGAAAATTCTATGACAATGATAATCATTTTTCACTTTGAGTTAAAAAAAAAAAAAAAAAAAAAAAAACTTCTGAGAATCCAGGGAGGTGTGCATATGTGCAAATCAAACAAATGGAAGAAGAAAGTGGAGCAGACTGAACATTACAGATATGTCATCATGCCAAGACGTAGCTTGGCCAGAATGGAAGTAAAAAATAAAAATTCCAGGTTCTTCTACTTGTTTCATTAAATTTTAAGAGATGAGTGTGGGAAGCCACTGCTTCTACTGATGAAGATAGATTTTCTTTATAAATTTGGAGCATTAAACTTTAATTACTTAGAGATAAATTATAGAGCCAATACAGTCATATCTTAATTTCTATTTTATTACTAAGATAAATTTAAATAAAGTAGTTCATAAATCTATTTTTAAATTTCAAATAGAATTGGAAGGTAGTTAAAGGATAAATCTGACCTCTACCAAGAAGAGATTTTAGTCAGTTTAGAATTAATGGTGTGAATATAAATTTGCATCTAGTTCTCCACTGTGTATAATATTCTCTAATATGTTATTTAATAAACAAACTCTGAATGAACATACCTATGACTCTTTACAGCAACAATTGATTTAAGAGACCTTAAAGCATATTAGGAAGCATAATTAATGTAAAGAATATCTTGGTAAGCCACAAGCTTTAGATTATTCTCAGTGAAGGCTGTTGCAGAGGAGCTAGGAAGACATAGTCTAATGAGGAGATACAATTTGATTGCAGGCAGTAACTTAAAGAGTATTTAGGAGAGATAAATAATATAAACCTCCAGTTTCTTCTCCGAGGGTTATCTCAGCAAAGCTTTTAGCAAGGAGAACCCAGTCCTAAGATCCTAGGATTCTGATCACAGTGGCCCTCATCAAATGAGACTTCACTCTTTATAACAGCAACACTCAGAAAAATGAACCTTAATTGCAAGCTAATAATTCTAACAAATCTCACCTGCATCCCTAGATAGAGCTTAAACTTACATGGCTTGGAAGATGAGGGGTTCGAAAGTTCTCTTTACTGCACACACATGTTGATTTAACAAGCTGCTTTCTTTTAATTCTTTTGTAATCGATGCTGTCTAAGGTGGAAAAATATAAATAAGGTTGTAAGAAAGTTTGTATTTTCTTTTGTAAGTTCTAACAATTAGGAAAACCGCACATATAGGTAAAACACAAGACTCTACAAATTTTTTTTTGCTATGAACTATAAATGCTATACAATTTTGTGAAACATTATTCCATCATTCTTTGAGATTATTCATTCTTTCTTTTAGATTAGTTGATATGTATCTATACCAGATTGATTTATTAAAAATATCTCAAACAAAAAGATTGTAATGGGGGGAATCATGAGTGAATACAGCTATAAGATACATTTACATATAGCTTTAAGACAGATTGAAGCCTAATAATTTCTGCTCAGTGACAAAAAGTAAATTTGCATCATAACCTGACATTGAGAATAACTCTTAGGAAATTTTTATAGAACTTCGGGTCTCGAGTAGCTAATTGTGGATATCATTCTAGCTTTGCAAACCTGGGAAAGCTATTTGCTTTTTAAACCTAAGTTTCCCTGTTCAATTAATAACAATAATACACCTTAAATTTATTCTCAGGACTAAAAGTAATGAATATAAAGTATCCCAGTTCTCTTTGATTTTTTCTCTCTTCTCCTACTCTTCCCTTTCTCCATTTTCTTCCACATATTTCATTTTTCTCTCTTTTACATTATCATCTCTTTCTCTGGCTTTCCTTCTAGATCCCACCAAACTTAATAATAATTGTTGACTGAGTGAATGATGAAAACAGAAAATCCAATTTTTTTTCTCACAAAGAATATCAGACTGCTGGAAATGCTCTGTTCTGAAAAATAAATAAGCTCTTCACTAAAAGCCTGTTTTCATTTTGAATGTTGGTTCCAATGAATCATAGCCAGACTACACATTGGCTCAGATGTCCACACAAATCAGATACCTTGGTCTGGAAACATTCAGCAGCATTTTCAGCTTTGCAGCAAAGTGGAATCATTTTGTCATAGCCAGCAGCCAGAGAGAGAATGGTGGGCGCATACAGGAAGGGGTGCCTTCTTGATATCTCATAGATGCATCTATGAAAGGAGTAGAAGGTAAAAGTTTCAAAGAGGCATAAAAATAAGACTACTTCTGCTTGGAACTGGACTCTGAAATTTGTTTAAAGATTCAGGTCAATGGATAAAGTTGGAGAAGATAATGCTAAGTGAAGTTAGCCAATCCTCAAAAAAAAAATGTCAAATGTTTTCTCTGATATAAGGAGGCCATTCATAGTGGGTAAGGAGAGGGAGCATGGGAGGAATAGATGAACTCTAGATAGGGCAGATGGGTGGGAAGGGAAGGGTGGGGGGGACAAGGGGTTGGTTAGCAAGGATGGTGGTGTGATAAACATCATTACCCAAAGTACATGTATGAAGACACGAATTGATGTGAACATACTTTATATACAATCAGAGATATGAAAAATTGTGCTCTATATGTGTAATATGAATTGTAATGCATTCTGCTGTCATATATTTAAAAAAAACAATAAATAAACAAATAAAAGTTTTAAAAAAGATTCAGGTAACAAAAACAGGAAAAAATGCAGAGGGCTTTTTCTTTGCTCTGTTCTGAAAGGGAAACCAGTCATATTTTTTTCTAGATGCTGTCAGTAGAGAAACTTGGGTGGGAGTGGGGGATATATCTGATAAATAATACAAGATTCTATTATGAAAACCAATAGGCAGAAATGCTGACTATGATTCTTATTAAAGTGTCTTTTTCACTATGGTATTCAGCCAGGTTTGAGGACTCATGGCCAGGCTGCTGCTGAGCAAAGCTGAAAATTGGACCCTTTTTTTTTTCCTTGTCAGTGCAAAATGGAATCATCCACCCTGATATCCTCCACAGCACAGGTAAGGGCAAGTTCTGCCTCTGGGTTCAAGCAGTAATCAGGAAAATGGATATGATAAAGAAGTAGCTACGAACTTCCCAGACTTCCACCTGGGTTCAAATATACTCAGCCCTTTGCTTTCACCTCCTAAGCTTTAATTTCTTCATCGACAAACCAGGAAAAGGAAGAAGAATGAAGAGGAAGAGGAGAAAGCAGCATCAAAGGGTGTTTGTGAGCCATAATCCATCTTTTATGCCAAGCACATTTTGTCCTCAGCATGCTATGTGCTCAATAAACCTTAGCCCTGTTTTTGTATCTTAACTATGCCTGGATCTCTGATTTTTTTTTTTTAATTTTCAGGCAATTTGATGAGCATAATATGCCAATATTTGGCACTGAAAGAAGTCATTTTGTGCAGTATTAATATATTCCTGAGCTAGGTAAATTTGCGATTAAAGGGGGAAAGGCAGATGTATCTCCAGAGACTAATGCAACAGCTTCTGGGTCCGTTTTGTGGTCTGTACTGCATGTAGCATGCTGTGCTTTAAAAGTTGCACTTAAAATTGTTCTATCATTACCTGGTGTAGGCCAAAGCATTATTCCTACTTCTCTACACTTCAGAGTATACCAGTAAATTGCAGAAATACTAAATTGTTTGGTACTGCTCCTTTGGGGAGGTTTTCCTTACTTGTTCATGAATGTCTCCCTGTCTTCTTCATATGCTTTACAACTTGTGGCAGGTTCTGGAACTTGGAAGGGTGGAAGGGCTGGAGCAGCCTTCTTGTGAGCAAGTAAGCAACTATGTCTTTCCTCTCCACTTCGGCTGCAGCAGTCTGAAAGTCCATACTTTTCAAAAATTTCCTTCTCGTGGCAAATTTCTTCCAGAAAGGCAGACATCTGTAAGAAAGCTTTTCTTTTAATAAAAGGCAACTATTTTACTTAAAAGTTCTCTAAAGCACATGAAATTTTTTTCTAATAACTAAAGCCATAACTATAGATTAAGAAAATTCCCCACACAAATTCCAACACTTTTAGTTTGGATCTGACAAGATAGCTTTCTTCATTGCCTTTGGGAATAGTAATTTCTGTCCTTGAGTTATACATATGACTATTAGAAAGAGCTATTTTATTTTAAAGGGAAAAGAACCATGAAATATTTTGTCTTTCCCCCCTTAATTTTAAATTCTGTGTTATTTTCTCTTTTATGTTATCAATAATTTGGCCCCAGGATATATAAGCTTTCCACGTTTGTATATAAAACGTGTTTCAGAGACAATCATTTCTCACAGTCTTTTTATGACAAGACGTTGATCTAAAAATCGGATTTTATTTCCAGTTAAAAATAAAAATGACTTCAAAACAAAATAAAAATTAAAGCATTTTTCATTGGCCAAAACCACAGATTTAGCTTAAAAGTTTGAAAACCCACGTATGTCCTTATTTGGTGCTTTAGTTTTACCCAATGTGGATGATGACACCACTATCTCAAAAGAAAGCTTCTAAGGAATACATGTGGTTAGTTCATCTCAGAAAACCTTTTATTTTGCTTTTAAACTGTTAATATTTAGAGAATCCTGAAAATTTTAATGAAGACTTTTAACTTTTAATCCATATTAAATAAAAGAAACCTTTAACTTCACTACAGTAAATTATCAAATGGCAACATTGCCTTGAATCTCTAATTGGATATAAAGTTGAATAGGAAGTATATTTTAAATAATTTATACATAAATTTATGTATACATAAATTTAAAAAGATTATCAGGACAAGTAAAAAATATAGATGCAAAACCAAGATTTTATTAATGCCGAAGTTTCAGAGTTGGAAAATACTTTATTTCTTAAAAGGGTGCCTACGGTGGTCCCGACACATTGCCTTTAGGTCACTTCAACCCTACCATGCAGAGGATTTGGGGGGTCTTTTGTTTCATAATAGGATATCTCTAATCAATATTCATTTCTATATTGAGATAAAATAAAAGGTAACTACTATTTAATGAGCATCTACACTGGGACAATTTTATACTAAAAATAAATACTCATTCCTTACCTAAAGTTTAACTTAACAGGGTACTATGTTTTGATGCTATTATTTGTTTGCTAATGTTGGCAACCTGTTTATATGTGCTGTGCACCTCACGTTTACCTGAGTGTTGGATATAGTTTAACGAATTTACTGAAGATGCTAGTTCTGGACCCATGTGTCTAATTTGAATTCTGATTTTATGGTTCCATTAAGCATGTGACTTAACCTTTCTTGTGCTTCAGCTTCCTCAACTGGAAAATGAGACCAATCTCCTAGGATTATTATAAAGATTTGATAAATTAGTATTTGTAAGCAAAGCTGATATTCTGCCCACAGACTCTTAGCCAGAGTCTCTTAACTCACGCACTGTACAACCATTCTGATTCATCAGTGTTATCTGTTATATCATATTTTGATTACCAGTATGTTTGTAGCACTCCCTAGAATAATGACAAGCACATTGTATATTTAATAAAAATTAACAGCTACTACTATTATTGTATCAACCTCCATGATAACTCTGAATTAGACCTAATCTTGTCCCTTGTGTTATAGATAAGAAAACTATAGCCCCCCAAAGAAGTTAAGTAATATGCCCACAATCACAAAGAGAATCTCTATAATCTGAACTCCTAGTCACCATGCTTTTATTGTTTGCAATAGCTACTAATTTTTTCATCTGTGCCCTTTGGCAAATCGCAATTTATCTAATCCTTCTTTAATACAACACTCTTTAAATATTTAATGCATGCCTTCTCTGTATCTTCTCTTCTGTATTCCAAATTTTGGTCCAATATCACGGTGATTTTTTTTATTATTCACTCACCTGGTTTTCTAAACATCCTGCAGGATGCTCACCATCAGTGGGTTTCTTAATTACAGCCAATACATCATTGGCCATTTTCCTTATCTCTGTGTAAGTGGCTCCATGAACAAACTGGGCAAAAAATATGGTAGCTCTGAAACAAAAATGCATGTGAATGCTTAAGGAGCAGATTCATATCAAACACTTTTCTCAAGTATATTTGTTTAATTTTCTGTTTATTGTCCAACTTGTTTAGAGTGTGATATTTGCTTTAAAAAAGAATCTAGTCATCCAGAAGAAAGTGTCAGTCCTGTTTCTTTTTCCTTTTTTATATTTCTCCAGAAACATACATATGGCTTTTAAAAGTCAAAAATACTGGATTTCCCAAAAAAGTTGTTCCTACTTTTACAGTCACCCACTCACTGTAATGCACTCATAATTGAGGGTATCTATATTTAAAGTTTTCTGCTTTTAATTTAAGCAAAGACTTAGTCATTAGACCTCTACTTGTGTCTACTCGCCTCATGATCAAAGCCTGATCCAAGACAATGGTGCTTCTGGACTGATTCAAAGCAATGTGTGTACTTTCTGTAATCAAGCAGTGCCAGCAACACATTCCTTTAAATATCTTATTAGAAATTTTTAAAATGTGGAAAGAAGAAGAGCATCCAAGGAACAATACGCTTTCTGCAAATAACAAAAAGATGGAGTATACTACCTCCTACAATTTGCTACTAAGATTTAAATAGAATGCAGAAAAGGGAACATTATATCTATTGGTATCAATGAGAAAAGTTCCTGAATTCATACATAGTTGTCATTGACCAGAAACTAATCTTCAGTTTCTAGAATCTGATTTGGTTGACTCCGTGGAATTCTAAGTCATCTAGAGGTTAATAGCTAAAACATTGGCCAAAGTTCTACCTTCTCAGTATCAATCTGAGAGTCAGTACAGATAACATTTCTTGAAATTGTTTAATTTGCTTTTTTAATTTAAAAATTCATAGGGCTATCCAATTTCATTTCATTACCTAACTAAAATTATCTGTGCTTTTCAGATCTAAAGGGCATTTCTATAAGAAAAACTTACAGGTCAACTAAATTCATCTCTGCAGAACATTGGGAAGAATCCAGTGTGGAAGCTGGAAAACAAAAGAAAGTCATGAAAAGTGGTGTTTTCAACTGCATCCAGGAAGAAGCAATCCTGTTACATAAATGTTTGGATTTAAATTGTAACTATATAATTTTAGAACTAAGAAGTCATTAGACATCCCCTATCTAAACATCTTAATTTTATACTTGAGAAAACTAGGAAACTAAGGAAAGAAGTTAACAAAAAAAGTTTATAGTAGACCTAATACTAAAATTTGGACCTCATGTTTTCCTATCATTTAGTTTCCCCCTAAATTTTAATGCTCTAATTGGCTTGATTTTTTTTTAACTTGGAATTGAACACAGGGGTTCCCACCACTGAGCTACATCCCCAGTTTTTTTTTTTTTTTTTGAACATATATCTTTCTTTTTTATTGTTACAGATGTCATATAAGTAATTAAACATTGTGCTAAACTGCAAGCAAAAAACCAAACTTAAGTCTAGATTTTTTAGTTTATGCTTTTAAATATCCCCTTTCTTTTCCTTTTTTTAATTTTGAGACAGGGTCTTGCTAAGTTGCCAGGACTATCTTCCAACTGGTCAAAGCTTGTCTTGAACTTGTGATCCTCCTGCCTCATTCTCCTAAAGTGCTGGGATTGCAGGTGTGTGTCACTATATCTGGCCCTAATTGGCTTGAGAAGCAAATGGTTAAAAACATATTTCAGTCATCATTTTGAACATATGCCACAGTTTGTTCATTCATATACTAGTCACAGTATTGCCTTTTCAGAAAGTCAAATAATGATCCATTTTTCTGAATTAAGAATAACAATGTTACTTACTTTTAACAGTCTGAGGAAATTTTAGAGATGAAAGAGCCAGGATTATGGCCTGGTATACATACATAGAGATTTTTTTTCAAAGTAAATATATACACCGATTAAAAATAATGTACAAAAATTAATGCAACATGGCACGTATGAGGCATTCATTGGTCATATTAAGCACAGCTCTACGATTTTGTAAATCTCTTATAAAGTAATAAGCTTATCTTTCATTTGAATGTACTCACCAGCTAAATCTTTTTTTCTCTGTGTGAATCAATAAATACATCAAGGCAGATGAATAAACACAAATTTAAGAATTTTGATCAAAGGCAAAAAGAAAGACACCAAGTATCTCACCTATTCCATATGCATTATTATGCAGTGTTCTGGATTCGGTAAAAGTTAGTAGGAAGGCTAGAAAAATCGATACCACCCACTTCATGGTTGCTGGGTATCCCATTGTTGGCAGTGGCAGAGCAGGATATTCAAAATCATCCTGAAACTCTTTTTTATATCCTCCATGGGCAATGCCTGTTAACTAGTAACCTTTTGTTAGTATATCCATTACTTTATTTCCTTAGGTTGGAAATGGGACATTTTGCCAATAATTAACAGCACAGGGATTATTTGTATTTTATGTTCAAGGACACAGACCTCTTCAGAGTGGAAAAACATTTTGCAAATTCATTCTGTTGTGAAAATATAACAAATATACTTCTCAAATGGCAAAGTATTCAAATAGATGCTTTTTCCCTAAATTGCAGAAAAAGTAATCCCTTTCAAATTAAAAATGTTAATGCCATAAAGAAAAAAAATCCTAATCTTGGTATGCAACTCAACTAAATACATTATTTCTTTAAAAATATTAGTTAAAAACTTATAAACCAGACACTGAACACATTGTTGGACCAATTCACACTCTCCATTAAAAAGTACATTTCTTGATTATTATATATTTATTGGTTAGCTCAAAAACACTTTTCACCTGACATACATGTTGATAAAATTTACAACACAAACTAATAAGCCAGGTGATATACTGATTTTATATGCTGCAAAATAATTTTGCATGGATGTCACTGGGAAATGGCCTAGCCACTCTGTTCATGTAGCAATGCCAGATGATTATGTTAATACTAATTAATAGACACATACAAACCCTTGATTTCAAACTTTCCCTGTGTATGTTGGCTCTAAATTTCGGCTACACATTAGAGTTATTGGGGGAACTTAAATTCCCAATGCCTAAACTGTAACCTAAACCAATTAAATCACTACATAAAAGTAAATGAATAAAATAAAGATATTGTTTCCATCTACAATAAAAAATATAAAATAAATAAATAAGTAGTGCATTTAAAAATATACATGATACTACAAGTAATTAGGGAACACATTTAAACAAATTTTTTTGTTGATGGCACTTCTAGACAATACAGTCATCACAGTGTGAATAAGGTCTCAGACTCCCATTCATTTGTTACTTTTGACTCTCTTTATTCTATGTAACCCCCAGCCCCTGACATTCTGTTTCCTCGGGAATATGCTCACAGGAACAGGCCTGCATCATGTACCCTCCAGTAACCTGTTATCACTGACCTTGTTCAAATGCTGACCCACTTGATTCCAGAACAGAGTAAATGAGGTATAATCCTCCTGATCCTCCTGTCCCTGAGAAGGAGTTTACTCAAGAACATGATAACAACAGCATTAGTTATGAAGAAATCACAGAAAGACATTAGTCATGGAGCACTACTTAGGAAGAACTGAAATGTATTTTTATGAAGCAAACTATATACAGCTTAGCTGAGCACAGGCAAATATCTCAAAACTTTTCCCAGAGCCTGGTTCACAGTCAGGACTCAATACCATTTTCTGAATGAATGATGAATATATGTTCAAAGACAAGAGTTTAAGGCAGAGGAAGAGACTCCATTTGTCAAACCCCAGGTTCTATGAGCTCTGAGATCTTTGTAATTTTACAAACCATATTTCTGGTTTCATTCTAATATACGCATAACTTGCAAGCCTGGATAATCCAGCTTCTTCATCTTAACAAAAGATTAGAAGGAATTTACAGAAATTGCCTGGCAAATAGTATGCCTTTACTAAATCAGAAAAATAAATAAGTACATAACGACAAATAGTAAGTACACATCAAGCCAGAGATGTATTGTGTCAGCCACCAGCACACTGGGATGTTAATGACAGTAAACCAGGAGTAACAACCTCACTGTCAGCCCAGTCCTATTTGGACCTTTTCTCTGATACAGTGCTGGTTCTGTATCATCCCTTAATCTCCTTCCATATTTTCCCTTACCAAGCAGATCTCTGCTGTTCCGTGCCTTGTGAGCAGAAAGGCAGCACAGATTCATGTGGATCTGGGGACTAAGTTTGAATGTTTGCCCTGCCACTTATGAACTGCATGACTTTGAATGAACTCTTTTAATTTTTCTGAGCTTTATTTTCATCATCTATAATGATCATCATTTTATAGTAGATGAAAATAATAGTAAACAATGATCGTTTTATAGATGATGAAAGTAACAGTCCCTCCTTCTTGACTGAATAAAGACTAACTAAATTAATAAGTGTAAATGGCTCAGAACAGAGCCTGGTGCAGAGTAGAACTCAATTGATGAGCATTGTATTTATTTATTTATTTATTTATTTATTTAAGAAACATGTTAAGTCTGCACACCAGACACTATTTTTTGATGGGAATAGTCAGCAGCAAGAAACAGTCCAACCATTCTTGCTGAGCCTACCAGTCGCCTCACCCATCACCACATGGTCCGAAGGATGCTGTGATGAGTAGAGTAAAAAGAAGACATCTGATATCTTTGGAGGGGTCAGTAAAGCTTCCTAGAGAATGCAACATTTTAGGAAAGAGGTAGGCTGAATAAAGAGGGAAAAAGAGAGTTCCAGGGATGTAAAAGGCAGTGGAAAGTTCCACTGGTAAGGAAGAGCAAGGAGTACTGAAGGAATGGGAACAAATGCCATTTCAAAGAGCAAAGCATAAAAATGAGGGAACTTATTAAATAGAGGGTTTTCAGACAAGGTTGGCAAGAGCCACATCTCAAAGACCTTTTAAATTGAGTTTACAGATCATCCTAGGGCAATAGGGGACTATAAAAGGAAGCACATAAAAGTCACATTTTTATTTTGAAACTGTCTCTATTGTTAGAAAAGAAAAAGGCTGAGATAAGTAGACCAGTTAGGAAGCTGTTCCAATAATGTGACCCAGTAAGTGGCATGGATGAGATTGGTGATAATGGGAAATGAGAGGGGTAGCTAAAGTTAAGTATTATGAATGAGATAAAATCAAAGTGACTACATAGCAGAGTACATGTCTAATTTTGTGTATACTGAGTTTAAGAAAGAGTTTAAGATAGAATGACCAGTTTACCCAAACAGTCTTGGTGGATGCCTGTTAACTTAATATAATAATTAACCAGTCTTCCTTTTCACTACAGAAACACACCTAGTTTTCATGATGTCTTTAGAAGATCTAAGTGGAGAAGGTGATGATCTTTTGGATAGTGTGGTCTGTCCCTGGAACAAGACTGAGAAGATGGAGGTTTCAGAGTCATGACTTCCAGAGGGTTGTTGTAGCCCTGTGGGTAGATGAGAGAGATTGTAGTGAAGAGAGGAACCTTGAGAAACCAGCGTTCCAACAGATAAAGAGGAGCATTGAACCAGAGTTTGTATACGAACTGCAAACAATCCTCAATCCATATGTGTCATTGCCCAAAGTTTTGTCTAAAGTACAGAGTTCACATCAAATACCTTCCATTGCTCTAATTCTGATTCTGTTTGCTTTTTCATAAATCCCCGAAACTGCTCAGTAGCAACATGGCATGGTAAACTGGACTTTGATATCAGAAAGATTCTAATCTTGACTGTGTCTGTTATTAGCCAGATGACGTTAGAAAAATAATTTACCTGTTTGATTCTTTATTTCCTCAAATAAATCATAAAAATAATGTTTCCCCTCCAATTTACTTCCATGTATAGATAAAATAATGTATTTTATATGCTGACACCTACAGGCATTTTATTAAAAATAACACTACTAGCATTGGTATTAATGTTAAATATTAGCTATATTCTTTCTCAGAACAGTTTAGCTGAATATGTGGTTTGCTAGAATATGCCTTCTCTTCTTTCATGCTTATCGGGGTCCATTTCATTTCCATGTGTACTGGTGTGACTGATATGTTGTTTGAAAGTGTATTTTCTTTTTAATTTCTACTCCCCTTTCCCTTCAGTGCTTGTAAAAACTGAACCCACCCTTTAAGGCCTGTAGCTAATTCTCCACAAGCATATTTCTGATTACTCCTGAACTAGAGAAGGGCCCTCTCACCTTTCACAAGTTTCAGCATTATTTAGGTTGCCTTCTCGTGGAAATTCTTACTTAACCTTTATTCATAGTCAGTTGTGAGCTAGTCATTTTTCCTGAATATTCTTATATTGCTTAGCACATCTTACACAGGCCTAATCTTTATAAATATAAATTGAATGGTGCTGAAAAAAATTGTCAAAATTTATGCACTAATTGTTCTTATTCTTTAACCAAATGAATGATATAATATTCATCTTGCTATAAAACATTACTGAAATGTTTGTATTCATATTTTCTATAATATTCAGGGTTCAGATCAGCACAGATCTGAGAAGCAAATGGTACCTAGGGTCTTGAGGTAAAGTCAGTGAGCTTGGTTGCCAGTTGCAGAGCTTAAAATTAACTCTGTGGGTATTGGGGTGTTGTGGCTCAATGGCAGAGCACTTGCCTCACATATGTGAGGAACTAGGTTCAATCCTCAGCACCACATAAAAGTAAACAAACAAAAATAAATAAAGATATTGTGTTCATGTATAACCAAACCAAATTTTTTTTTAAATTAACTCTGTGTAGAACAGATATGACCCAAAGGTCAACAGGATGGTTGACCCCAAATCCTTTAACCCACTAGGACCTTCTTGTGCCTTAAGATTTATTTACATTTATCCTAATACAAATGTAATGTTTCATCCATCTATGGGGGGGGGGGGCGAACAGAATAACCACCGCTATAGCTTCATTTCCAAGAACTCTGGGATAAGAAGGACTGTCTGCATTTATCCTTGACTTCTTTAGCACTCATTCTCCAGTGCTGTTAAATTCTCTTTACCTGTCTTTTATTTGCTATCTCTTCTCTGTCCTGAACTCCATATTGGATACCCCCTCAATCACTTTTTCAAAGATATACCAATACAAGTTTGCATTAAAGAACTAGAAATCAAACATGAAAAGATCTTTTCAGCTGCATAAATACCATCAGTTCTTCACATAGAGCTTCCTGCCTGGTTACTTTTTCCTTAATTCTTCCCATATAGACCTGGTTTTCACACTCCCTCTCCTCATTCTGATTTTAAGCAGAAAAAACAATCCTCCCCTCTGTTTAATTTGATCCCATCTAGATTATGCTCTAGAGGTGATTTCACCTTTCACATTTTTTTGTCAAAGTATTTTGCTAACACACACAAAAAGACTGTTTTCCTTCATCAAAGTGCTTTACCTTTGATTTTTAGGGGGGTGCTTTTTTTTTTCTTCCTCT
The DNA here is from genome assembly GCF_048772815.1 of Callospermophilus lateralis. Lineage (NCBI taxonomy): Eukaryota > Metazoa > Chordata > Mammalia > Rodentia > Sciuridae > Callospermophilus > Callospermophilus lateralis. The sequence continues at coordinate 55,583,396 of NC_135312.1, read as the reverse complement.
ACACCAGGAACAGAGAAAAAGGGGTCAGAGTCACATTAGGCGATCGATCTGCTTGTCAAACTTAAAAGGATAAAATGTCTCAAATTCAATAAGGTGAAACAACCCATCAATATAGGTTAAGCAGAGATACAGAAAAGTAAATGAAAGACCAATTGGAAATAAGTTTCACCAAAAGTAAGTTTTATTAACAGCATTAGTTTTTATCTGGGTTGTCTGCTTATGATAGGCTAGGCATGGGTCCTTCTAGAGCAGAACTGGTTTGCATACTCAAATCATAAACTACCTGAGGGAAGCACCATGTTTTGAAAGCGTCTCCTAAAATCCTAGAATAATAACTTGCACAGAAAAATCCTTCCTAAGTACATGTAACGACTTTTTCATATGAAGACCCTCTCTTCTCCTACTCTGTAGCTATGACACAGTACAAAAAATGACAAAAGGAATGTCTGGTCTTATACCATCATCAGCATTACCACTGGTCCCCCGCTCTTTCCTTAGTATCTTTGTCTGTAAAACCACAACAAAATAAAATGTATTTCTCTGGGTGGCATTATGGGAAGTCCAAGATCAAGGTATGAGCAGATTCAATGTATGGTGAAGGTCTATTCTCTATATATGGTGCCATCATGATGCCCACATGGCAGAAGGGATGGAAAGGCAAAAGTAGCTAGAACATGCCCTTTAACCTCTTTTTTAGAAGTACTTAATATATTCATAAGCGTTCTGCCTTGTGATTTAATCACATCCAAAAATGTTCTATGTATCATACTGTGTATTAGGTCCCAATATATGAATTTTAGAGGGACAGATACATTCAATATAGCACTTAACAAAATTAAGTGATAGCCCATTGTTATAGGTGATTCAGAAAAATCCCCTATAGTCCAGAAAGTTCACACTCTGTTGTGGACTATTTGTGTACCCCCAGAACTCATTTGTTAAAGTCTTAATTCCCATTGTGATGGCACCTTTCAGAGATAATTATGGTTAGGGCTTTGTGGTAAGATTAGTTCCTTCCTAAGAAGAGACATCAGGAAGATACCTTGGTTTATGAGGCAACAGCAAAAAGAAGGCCATATATAAACTAGTAAGAAAACCCTCACAAAAATGACCTTTTCTAGAATCTTTACCTTAAATTTTTGAGTCTACGAAACTGAGAAAATAAATTTCCTTTATTTGTCACCTCGGCTGCAGTATCTTTTTATGGCAGTCTGGGCAGAATAAGACACACACACACACACACAAACACACACACACACTCACACCCACACAACCTATCAATATTCTTCTCATGGGAAATACCTGACTTAAAAGCTTAATTATCTATCATTATTAAGCAAATTATACCATTTCTCAGAACATAGACATTGTATTTCTAAACAAGTCCTCTTTATTAGAAAAATGCTCTTATTTATCAGGTACCATAGAAAACATAACATATGTGCTAGTATTCTGTGGTAATTAAGAAATTTGTAACATTTAACTGTGGCTTCACAATTTCTGCCTTGAGAGAAATAATAAAGAGATTCATAATGCATTTGCACTCCTATCCTCAATATTTTGTGGTCATCTTTATATTGAGTCAGTTTTATTTCAAATAATGCATCATGACAAAGTTAACAAGGCCAGCTCTGTCATCTATACTGTTCTAAGTATAGAAGAGCCAATCCTTCAGGCAGTGGGAAGAAGTAGAGGAGTTAATATCTACCTAGTGTTAATGCTATTCTACAAGTTTTTTTCTTATTGAAATTTTAAATATTAAGGGATTGCCTTTCCCATAGGGCAGAGTCATCCTAATTTGGTATATGTTATCCTTAATAGCCATTGGAGCTAAATTCTGTACTACATTCATTTTTAGCCTTTGTTGTAGTGCTCTTGTGCCAACCCTCAAAACTTGGACTAATATTAATGGAAACTTGAGAGTGTATATCTACCTTGCTGGTGTCCCTTTTGATTATTGGAAGATGCATGTGACTCCTGATACTCAATTGTGTAGCTCTTCAAATCACCAACCAAATTAATCCACTTGAGTTGGGTGAGAGCCTTTCTGCACTCAAACAGGATGGGCTCCTTCTCTCTCATTTCTAACACTTCAGTCGTTCAACTCCTTACTTCCCAGTGATACTGGCTCCTTAATTCAAATCTTCTCTTGAGATTCCTAAGACCAGATTTTTAAGGAATCAATCTGTAGAGAATAGATATCATTTGCCTAAATAAGTGAATAAAGAAATTTGGAAAAACATAACTGTGTAACCTGAGTGAAAGAAAACATAATGGAAAGTGACCTACCACTTGCAGTCAACATTTTTAAGTTATTGATCAGATAACTGCTCCATTGTCTAGTGCTGAAGAAATAACACCAGGTTCACAGGAATTCAATAAAATTAACAACATGGCTATTATTCCACCTATCCATCAATCATCATAAGTAGCATTCTATTAAATGATACAAATCTTTCATTAGAAGATTTTTTCCTTTCCCAAGATATATCTCAAAATACTACTTTCTTTGGTGCCAGGCAAGTATTCATCTATTTATTCATCAATTACTCACCCAAGAGAGGTAATCTGAATAATCCTAGATCAATTAGAGTGATGCAAAAGTGAAACCACCATATGGTACATTACTAGGTCTGACAGTTTTAAATATTCAGTTCATGATAAATTTAATTTAGGGGTAATTTTCATTATTTCACATATTTAAATAAACTTATTATTATTATCTTAAAGCATAAATTTTCATGATCCAAAAGGCATGCAATTCAATTTGCCATATTTTCTACTTCGGAAGTCCAGGAGTAAGTTATGATTCTGTGATTTAAAGTTTGTGTGATTGCACTATGATTCTGTGACTGCTGCAACATCACCAACAATAGGAATATTTCAACTCCATTATAATCTTATGGAACCACCATTGTATATGTATACTATCTTTAACTAAAACCTTGTAATACAATGCACGACTATACTTTCTTCTTCACTATCAAATCCATCACATTCTTGGCTAATTTTTGTATTTCTTATCTCAAGAAAAATGTAGCAATATCTTAATGGTTTGGGGGAATTTGTTTGTATTGACATAAATAAATCTTCTTGTCCCTACAGTTCTCTATTATCATTTATTTAATTTAATGCTGGTTACATCATTATTTATTACCATTTTCATTGGTTATGCTACCATGAATTCTGGCTTTCAATCACTCGATGAGAACTACAAGTGCAAGTCTCTAATCATAGTAAATTTATCTTTAAGATTTTTTTAGCAAAAACAAAGAACAACACATCTTCTAACCAGGTTTTCCTCTAAACTCTTAAACCTAAGAATCACTGTCACAGAATCATGGAATGTGATCCCTTTCAGTGATCATTCCACTCCTACCTTATATAGCTGCCAAAAAGAGGATAGATGAAGGCCTATAGTAAAGTGAGAAAACTCATCAATTTACTGTAAGAGATATTTCTGGGGCTTAAGACCAACCTGGGGAAGTACAATGTAACAATGTAAAGCCAAGAGAGGACATAAACTAGAAGGTCCCACTGACATGGCTGATCAATGGTCTCCAAAGCCCTTGGAAGAGATGGTCAAGTCCACCCCTAAAAACTTCAAGACACTTAATGTGGAGCTTGTGGAAACATTGAAGTGACCATCCTGGGTGCAATTGGTAGATTGCATTGGGCAAAAGACACATACCATCTACCTGTACTGTTCATAGAGGCTGCTCTGCTGAAATACAGAAAAGAAGTGCTGAATAGGTCAGCTTAAGTCCAAGAGTCAGTCAAAGCCAGAAACCTAAATTCATCTTTTGTTCAATGTCAAATCACCTGCCCTAACTTCAGAAGAGGGTAAAGCATAAATGGAGCTGATATAAGTAACTTTGAAAAGCAATGTTTTGACTGAAAACTCTAAGGCTAAAGACAAAAGGAACTGTACATAAATACTAAATACTATGCTTTATGTGGTAAATTTGATTTTCATGGAGGCGTGGATCAATAATTCTGAAACTCCTTCTCAAGTACCCTAGACTTGAACAGATAAGTAAATAGAGGGTAGAGAGAGATTAGCTCTTGTTATCAAAGGAGGGTGTTACAAATGGACAAGGATAAGGGCAGGAATAAATTTATAGTTCTAAATTAGGGTCAGAGACATCAGTAATGACTTCATATTTACCTATGTAGATAAAGAGATGCAATTATTCATAAGTGTATATTTATATAAGGATTAATATACATATCTAAATTTCTTAGCTCTAGAAGCAGTGATACATCTTTAGCAGTGAATACAACCAGTGCTCATAACTTTGTAATACCATTCTTTGATAAAAAGAACCAGGCTTCCTTTGGAGAAATGGCTATTTCAGGCATCTGAAAAAGGAAACTATAAAATGAATTCTCAGCATATTATAATGCTAGGAAGGAAAAGGTACTCAAAAAACAAAGTATGGGGGCATGTTAGAGGGATACAGGAGTCAAACTGAAAATAGTCTCAATTGCAAAATCTGGAATAATTTGAGCAATAAGAAATGTAGCATTGGATCATAGCCCAAAGTATAAGACAAATATAGCTGAGCTTACATTGATATAAACAACTGAATAAATAAATAACAAAACTTTCTTACAGAAAAATTCTAAATAATTTATGTAGATTTCCAGAAGCCTAATCCCCTGCCCTCCCTCATTTGAGTATGAACTGAATTTACTTACTCACTTCCCCAAACTAGAATATGTAATGGAGGAAACTAATATTACAATGGAGAAATATGGTGAAGTGATCAATCTGACATCTCTAGTGACAGAGCACACTGATATCATATCATGTGCCCCCTGATATAAGAATAGCTTTTCACACACAGGTCCACACAATCAGTGGGCCTATACCATATTGGTGGTCCAGTATCCTGCGTCATACAGTAGAATAAATACTGGGATGGACAGACAAGGGATTGATACATCTTCCAGGCCACCTTTTTGGAACCAGAGCCAGGCCCCAGACTCCTTGTGCTCAGACTGTCTGATTTTCTCTAGGAATCTGGCTGACCCTATGGGAAGCAGGAAAAACTGGGGCTCAAGGAATGTGCATTTGGAACATATTTTCCCAAAAACTTTTAAGTCCCCCTTGGATGCCTGTGACTGGAAGTGCTGGCAATGGCATCCAGAGAAGCTACCTAGTCTAGTCTCAACTGGGTACAGCTCAGGGGCAGTATCTTGCTCAGAATTTTCAGGTCTGCCTCTCAGGCCTTTAATTAGAGACCCCAGTCTTCATTCTCCCCTCTAGGCTCTTTCCTGCTTTGGGGATGGTTGCAACAAATGTGTTAAGTGTTTGATTCATTTGACCTGAGGCCAAAGGAGGGGTTGCACAGGGATGGGGGCATGGGATGTGGGAGCACAGAACATAACAAGAAAAGAAGGAAACTTTTTTTTTTTTTTAATTTGTGCAAGCATCAGTCTTCAAATAAAATTATAAAGCACTATTTATTAAGAACAAGTTGTGAAATAGTAAGCAAGTCAATATAAAATTTTCAAACTAATAAGACTATAAATGACTAAGTATTTAAACTCCTAGATAAAAGTACGAGATGAGTAATTACTTCCAGGATAAAGGAAGAGAGGCCCAGATTGGGTATAGCATCTCAACTTCTTTATAAGAAACTTATAAAGACACTTGTACTTCATTAGTGCAATATAGTTTAATCACTCCTGGGTATAAGTTCCTCCAGATCACCCAACCCCTTCTTCCAATAATGCTTCTCTGAAACTTATTTTGTGTTTCGTGTATTGGCATTCTAAATTGTCTTAAATTTCTCTGAGAAAGAGGAGAAAGACGCGCTTTTTAAATTTAATTAGCCACCTTTAAAGTCGTCTCCATCTCTTTTGTCCCTCCCTAGTAGTCAGAGAGTCCCAGTAGTAAAAAGGAAGAGACGGGCTGTAATGCCCTACCATACACCTGCCACAGGTGTTATTCTTTCATAATGTTAAAATGCTATTTTGAATGTTTACAATCCATAACTCAGATGAGAATTAACAACTCTTTTCATGAAGTAGCCTCTAAGGAACTAGAAGTCCTCTGCTGAAGTGGGGTGAGAGACAGAAACTTGAAACTTTCACAGATCCACAAAATTTTCAGGATGGAAACACACTTTTGAAAAATAACAGTCCTGGACCAAAATATTAGATTCTTTTTATTTCTTAATAATTATAAAATAGAGCAAAGAGGACAAATGTTTGAAGAAAGTTATGTTTCTTAGAGTGTTGATTTTTACACCAACAGAAAAGACAAACAGATGAATAAAGTCTTAGTCTCTTTCTCTTCTTCTCTGGGCAGGCTGGAAAACAAAAGGAGAAAATAGAAGAGTTATTTATAAGACATCATATATTTTTCCAATGTGTTACAACTAATGCTAAATTGCTTCAGTTGTCTTTCGGCGATTTCCACCAGCAGAAACAATTTAAACCTTCCAAGGCTTGGCTGGGTTCCCTTTTTGTTGAACCAGGGCACAGGATATACCAACATGTAGTGAGGCCCCCTCTTCAACACTAGTTCCACCAGACTCAAGAGGCCTCTATCACCACTCCTCAGGGCTATCTAGCACCTACTCTTACCTAAGTCATACCTAAAGAAAAAAGCTCAGATTTGGAACCCTAGGAAGAAATTTTTCCACTTAGGACTGAAACACATCACATTTGAGAATGACCAAATTTTGGGAGATACAAAATGGCTTGAATGCACAAGTAGGAATTATTATATGGTTAAACAACCTGGTTTTACCAATACTTTTTTTCAGTGCTATTCTATTTTTTATATTCTGCTGCAAAATATTAACCAAAAAAATAGTCAATCATTTTTATGCTCAAATATGTATGTTTTAAAGTGGGCCTTTTGTCATAAGAAGAGAAATTCTATTATACTTTAGCACATTAACATGTTGAAAATTTAGCAGCACATTATTCATTCTATAGTACAAGTTCATATAGGATATATCCCTTATTGAATTGTATTTAGGTTGAACTGTGTGAATCCACTGATATTCATTGATATTTTTAATCTGCAAAAATGTTATTTCATATGGTTCTAATACCTACAGTCTCTGCTCATAAGGCATCACTGAGATGACTCTGCACACAGGTCACATATGTCAGAAGAGGACAATGGTAAACCCTTAAGCTCTTGTTGGAATTTTGAAGTATGACTCCACCTCTTACTATCTTGGTTACCCCTTAAGTAGATAAATTATGTAACCTACCCTTTTATCTATGTGTCCATTTATTCATCTACAAAATGATAATAACAAGAGTACCCAACTCAGACATTATTTTGATAATTATATAAGTTAATTTATATAAAGAGCTAAGAGTAGTGTTTGGTGCTTGTCCATATGGTTCTTGACAAGTGTTCAGTCATCTTTGGTTTTTTAATAATAGTAATTATAATTACTTTTTTTTTTAAGAGAGAGAGAGAGAGAGGGAATTTTTTCTTAATATTTATTTTTTAGTTCTTGGCAGACACAACATCTTTGTTTGTATGTGGTACTGAGGATCCAACCCGGGCCGCACGCATTCCAGGCGAGCACGCTACCACTTGAGCCACATCCCCAGCCCCTAATTATAATTACTTTTTAAAAAATCTAAAGTATAATTACCTGAGATGCTTGTGATGTTTTTATGCTAAGGCAGCTTTACTTGCAGCAACCAATTTTGGGCCCTAAATACAAAGAAATGACAGATGTTGAGAAAATATTAGCATTACCATAGAATACAAAAAAATAGCAGGTTATACAAAAAATAAGTGATTATAAAGTGATTTACATGCAATTGTCATCTACTACCAGGATCAATACAAGGAAGTTCACCAACAACCTCCTCCCCAAGTGTGTGTGTGTGTGTGTGTGTGTGTATCTATCTATATCTATATATATCTATATCTATCTATATCTATATCTATATCTATCTATCTATATATATATATATATATAGAGAGAGAGAGAGAGAGTGTCAGGCCATAGGGGTAACTATTAAATGATTTTGATATTTAAATGTTCATTCCCACCCCCACTAACTTATAAAATTCAATTAAAGGAGAAACCAGCACTTTTCAGAAAAATGTTTAAATAAATTAATGCTTTGCTTTACTGGCCAAAACATTTTAGGCCTTATAAATATGTCTATCTATTCATACCAATTACAAATTTGGAACAGAAGAGATATTACAAAAATTTAATAATATGCCACAGTGCAGCAGGAGATAAAACCAAGAACTACTAAACTCATTTTGTAAGACAATTGTTCATAGAATAAGATCTCTGCTCCACGCATCTTGCAAAACCTAAATCCCTAACCTCTGACCTGACCAAATGCACAAAAATGAAAGTTGGAAATATTAAAATGAAAGCAGCTCCAGCACCTCCTCGGAGAAGCAGGCCTCCTTGTCGTCAGCCTTGCAGCACTTTTCTAGAAAAGCTCCAAAATCCCCTATCATGGTTTTCAGTTGATCCATTGTTGCTGTGGGCTTGTGTTTCACCAGCTCAGCAAGTGCTCTGCATTTGAACAGAAAATGAAAGAAACAGCAAGAAAAAGTTTAATGACATAAAGAAAAATTAAGACAATAAGAATATCAGTGCCATCATTTAAGATTATGAATCTTGTGGGACACCATGGTACACACCTGTAATCCCAGCAGTTCAGGAGGCTGAAGCAGAAGGACCTCAGTTCAAAGTCAGCCTCAGTAGCTTAGTGAGGTCCTAAGCAACTCAGCAAGACCCTGTCTCTTAATAAAATATAAAAGAGAATTGGGGATATGGATCAATGGTTAAGAACCCTTGGTTCAATCTTCAGTACCAAAGAAAGATTATAGATCTTGAAGCCAGGCAGCTCTGGGTTTGAGGTCAGGCAAACCATTCTAACCTCATGTGAGGATAATAAAATCCACTTCACTAGGGCTGGTGGGAGGGTCAAATAAGATAATCAGTGCAAATCACTCAATGTTTTACATAGTTTCAGTAGATCTCCAGAAAGCATATGTCATAGCATTTAGACGTTCAAATTGTAGAAGTTATGTCACATTGACTTTTACAGATATTAAAGGGTTTTAAATAACCCCTAAATTTTTAATGACCTTGAATTTCATTAAAATCTTCTTCTCTAAAAATCTTTAAAGTTGGTCTGTGAAATTTGTCCTATTAAAGGTTAATTATGGGGAGTTCACAAGAGTTAAGACTGTCCAAACAAGTGTAAGGTGGTGGTTCTCCTTCATTGACATCTGAAAAGACAATAAAAACAGAGAGTGTGTTATGTGGGAATAATAGGTTTTGTATTATTATTTTTAACTCCTAACCATGATTACAGGCCACCAGAGATGACAGCAACTTTCTCTTGCTAAAGTTCATGCTATTCTCACCCTGTACATTGAGGAGTGAAGCTTCAAAACTCACATTTTCTAGATGTTTTTCTTTAATTGTCATTCTCAAAAGTCACATTACAGGGTTTTGTCTCACCTGTGGAGTCACTCTAGAACAAACTTTGAGTACCCTTCATGCCTAGAAATAAATCCCCCTGTGATTTATACAACTAAATTGCTCTGGACACAAATTCATCAGTTAAATGGACCTGGCCTATGATCTTATTCTACTATGGTTTTCATCCAAAATATCACTATGATGCAGGTAAGAGTCTAATATAGTTTTTGCCCTCTAAGGCGAAAAAAGCCATTCATTTTTTTTCTTGACAATTTTATCGACTTAATAAGGCCAATACTTAAGTACTTTCCTCTAAGGAATATAATCATTACATGAGACAGTTTGCTCCTTTTAATTAACAGTTCTCATTATCAAGACTACAAACATGTGATAATAAAATACTGCTCACATTTGTTTCTTGATTTGTTGCTCAGTCTCCAGAAGTGTGCATATATCTGCATGGAAGGTGAATGTTTCAGCATTAAATTCTTTGGGAGCATATGTGTCATCAACTTGCAGAGCGGAAAGGCATATCCATTTGTTAAGGAAGGATTCAGAGCAGCATTTGGTGACTCTCACTCACTGGATTCTTCTCATGCATTACACACACAATGAATTCAGGACTGCAGACAGCTGAAGAACAGGAAGGAAAGCAGAAATTCAAAAGAAGTAAAATTGAAGGTTTTCCATGAACACTCATTTTCCCATGCACCCAAAGAAGTGACATATCAAACTACCAACAATGAATCCAAAGGAAGCAAATGACTATTTTTGGAACTTAACATTAGGGACTCTTTAAAGTTGTCTCTTTTATAAGTAAGTCTACATATGAAGAGTAATATGAGAAAATAATTCATCAAAATAATTGGAGATGATATGTCCTGGTATCTGTGTCAGATAGGGACAAAGGAGTCTTATACTGGCATATGAAACTGAGACCCCAAAGAAAGTAAAAATTTAGAAAATACCAGAAGACTGAAAACTCGGGGATCCTTTAAAAAACTAATAAGTTTAAGTTTTGAGATCTTATCTAAATTCTAACTTTGGTAGTCAGGATACTATAGGTGACCAAGTTCTGACTGCCACCACCACACACATATACAAAAATACTTACATACAGATACATCCCTGTTAGTCAAGTTCACACATTAGTCCACTCCTGCCTCTGAAAGGTAGCTTTGTCAATTTCATAAGATGAGAAGTCAGTATTAAAATTATTATAAAATATAAAAGACTCACATAGTCTTCAATACAGGGCATTCTATGTTTTTCAGAAAGCTTACAGCATTTGTGGGACACTCTTCCTAAGTCTCTCGAAGCCTCCACAAGAGTTGGAGTTGACACCTGGGGTGTTTTCTAAGTGTAACAAATTAAAAGTCTGTTGGGGAAAAAAAAAAGTCCATGTGTGTTTAGACAAACAAGTAACTGTCTTTTTCTAATACAGTATATCAGCAGAGAAATTTAAAAAAAATAAAATAAAATAAGATAATGTGTTCTTATTTGTCAATCATAGAATTATGTTTGTTTAAGTCAAGTGCAGTTATGCAGGACAGCTGCTCAGGAGGCTGAGACAAGAAAATTACAATTTTGAGGCCATCTTCAGCAATTTAGTGAGAGCCTAAACAACTTAGCAAAATGTGGTGAGCCGCTTCTGCAGATTATGGTCGCCATTACAAGATGGCGCTGGCTCCGCTGTGGTCTGTGACAAACAACTCCTTATTTGGGAGGGTTGGCGCATGGTTTTTCAACACCCTATGAGAAAGTCCCACGTGGCAGCTTCGCATTGGGGCTTGAGATGCTTTATTAAGGCTGGGAGGGGCATCCGAGTGAATTAGAAGAAGAAACATCAAGGGCCTGAATAAACTGCTGAAAGAAGATTCCTGAGTTGCGTCTTCCTTGCGGGCAAGGGGTCGCGACAGCAAAACTCTGTCTCAAAAAAAAAAAAAAAAAAAATTAAAGAATAGGGTTGTAGCTCAGTGGTAAAGCTCCCCAGCATTCAATCCCCAGTACCTGCTACCAAAAATTATCTTCATCTTCAGGATGATGGCTTAGTGTCAGAAAAAGACTTTATCCTGACCAATTATTAAATATGGCTTAGAATACCACCTGAACCATATAATCTCAGGAAGGTTAGCTACTTTATTATAATCCAGTGGCATTAGTATACTTATTATTGCATCTTTGTTTCATTAAATTCTTTTAAGAGTATAACATAAATCAGGACTATGATAAATTCGAAAGATGTAGGTGAAAAATGGGAGCAAATATACCTGCCTCAATAGGAATGGTACAAGGATTAAATTGAAAGTGATAATATAGGCAATGAACAAGTCATGTTATCCAGCATGTAAGAATCACTTATAAAGAATCCCAATCTCCATGTAAAGTCAATGTAAGACTGTAATCTACTTAATGGAAGAATCTATGTATTATTCACTATTGTTAGCCCTGAGCTATAGTTAAAAGAGTGCTAATGATGTATATAAACTGCACAATAAATTCCTACTGAACCATGTGTCACTTCTTCTTTCTTGACTTTTCCTCCATACATAAGGGCCTATTAAATGGGGACATTACTTCAGCATGTCCTTTTGTCTCTATCTCTTCTAGGGAGGGAAATTCCACAGGAAAACAAGGTCATGACCATCAAAGTCTAATGTATCTTCTGAACATCCACTCTTCCCACGAATGGACCAATAGGAATGCAATTTCCCATATTAGCTAAGTCCATATTTTTGTCATGTTTTTGTGTTCAGCTTTTATATTACTTCTTGAACTACTGCTATTCAAGGCCTACTACTTCCTCCTCTGTAAAATGCTGCTAGGGTTCATTTACTCACAAACTATCCCTTAATCTTCAAGGAACACCCCCAGTATGAGCCAATATTTGTCACTAACCCTCCCAGCCTACATACTCCCAGTCTCAAGAGACCATTTTTAAAAACTGTACACAAAGAGAGGTCTCTGCATTCCATTGACTATATTTTCTCTACTCTCCAGACTTTCTTGATAAAGAGAGGTTAGAAATATATGTGTTTGGGGCTAGGGATGTGGCTCAAGCGGTAGTGCGCTCGCCTGGCATGCGTGCGGCCCAGGTTCAATACTCAGCACCACATACAAAAAAAAAACAAACAAAGATGTTGTGTCCACCAAAAAAACTAAAAAATAAATATTAAAAAATTCTCTCTCTTTAAAAAAAAAAAGAAATATATGTGTATCTTTGCTATTAAAAGCCATATGCTAGGCAGCCTATATATGAAGTATTAAATAACACCAAATTGGTCAAGGAAAAAAGTCAGCAAATAAACAAAAATACTTACCCATTTTGGAATTTATATTCTCCAACCTGCTCATAGAGATCACAGCTTTGCTTATAGAGATCACAGCTTTGCTTGACTATATTCTGAGGCTCAGTCACAAGAGGCTCAAATTCCACAAACTGGAGCATAAAAGACTCCATTTATAGTATCCTTCTGAGGACCAGATGCTGGTCACTTTTTACCCCTTCCTTCTTTCTGCCCAAAGCCACATGAGTAGATGTTCAGTGCCACATCTGTCACATTACATCAAATTGTTTCTCTTATTTGACAAGACTGTATAGTGCACATAGTTAAGAATCTTCAGCCTCAGAGATCAGTGGCTGGCTTTGAAGCCAGGCCACCTGACTCATTTTCCAGTGGTGCAGCTTTATTTACCAGTTCTGAGATTCAGAATCCTCATCTTCACAATAGACGTAAAAATAGTGCTCACCACCCAGAATTGCTCTGGAAATCAACTAAGCTAATGACATTAAAATAGCACCTAGTACATAGTAAAAGGTCAATAAATGTTGGTCCTGAGTATTATTATTATTATCATTATCATTATTATTATTACTATTACTATTATTATTATTAGGCCATCTCTCCAGTTGGATCCTCAGCTCTCTGAGGAATGTTGCTCTCAGCATCAGTTGCAGGACAGTGCCTGGCATACAGCAGCTTCTTGGTAGAGGAAAGAAAGTCTTTCTCTGATTCTATAATAGTTTGGAAACCTTTAACATACACTAGTAGGCACACTAAAATCCTCCAGAACAGGTGTATTCTAACTTATCATCTTGTAAAACATTTCCTAAACCTTCTCAAAAAGATTTTAAAATATTCTAAAGAAATAAGTTTCATAACCTCCCTTAAGATATTATCTCCAGTGCTTGATATAATCTTGGGTCAGGTTAACCTTCTTCATATCTAAGTTACATCTCTTTTAATTGACATTTAAATTTACCTGATCTTATTTGGTTCTTAGGAATATGGAAAACAAAGAAAGATGGCCAAGATTTTGTGAAATTAGAGATTACTGTCTTTATATCTTTCTTTTCTAGACCAACTATTCTAAAATTTATTAACCATTCTATTTAAAGCTATTTTCCTAAAATGTTTAAGAGCACAGAACTGAATCCATCTCAAGAAAAGATCTAAAAATTGTACTGTGTATCATTTTAGTCTTGCATTGTTTTTCTTTCTCATTATTAGAATCAGCAAAGAGCTGTATTCTTCTTTTCCTGCAGGACACCTACCACATTGCCATAGCATGCAGGAGGATCAGCTTCAGCACAGCACTTCTCCAGTTTGGCTTCATATGCCTTGGCAATTCTCAGCAGCAAGAGGGAACCATACTCAGGGTGCCTTCTTGAATATTCATACACAAAGCTAAATAAGAGAAACATAGATTTAGTTGAACCAATGAGAAAGAATATGTACTTAACTCACTTCAAGTGTAATTCATCTCCCCAGGGTCTGAATTTGACAAATCCCCATGCAGTGAAGCTTAGTGGCAAAAGACTTGGGTTCCTTCTTGAGCTCAATTTCTGGTTCTGCCACTTATTTTACTCTATTACATTAGGCAACTTATTAAAACTAAAGTGCCTTAGTTTCCTCCTCTGTAGATTGGGAATGATAATAATACTCATCTCATGTGTTAGATTATGAGTAGAAATACATGACACAATGTGTGCAAAACATGTACATGTACTGCCTGACACATCTTAAATATATTATAAATCATACCTATCATTTTTATGTATTTTATAATTTGATTTGTATTATATCTCAAAAGTATTGTCCTAGACAGAGATATATTCTTGAAATTTTCTTTTTCCTCTTTATATCATTGAAATCTTATATGATACATCATTTTAGTAAATATAATTTAGTGCAAAAGTAGCTAGTGTAATCCAACAATAAAATTGTAAAACTTATCATCATTCTTACTGATCATATATAATCATTTGTTATTTAACTGTCTTGTCATACTACTGAACTTTTAGCCTTTTCATCCAAGTATGAAACTCCTAGTGTCATATTCTATACTTCATTTTATATATCTTTGCTGTCAACACACAGATGGATAGATAGAGATAGATGAGTAGATAGATGATAGATAGGCAATATAAGTTCATATATATTTTAGATATTTAAGAAGTACCCTTTTAATGAATGAGTGAACAAATAGATGTTATATACATAATTTGTATACATAAAAAATATTTCTAGAAATATTTCTAGCAATGTTCCTAAGGAGTAAGGAACATTGAACTTTTACCATGAATATTTACTGAATGACAGAGTTTGAAATTATTTAATTTTTTTAACCTTTAAAGACTGGGAAACAATGGGTCAAAGAAGCATCCTGGGCAACATGGAAACTGTAGTAACTCAAAAGGAAAGCCTAGCATACCTTCAAGAATCATGATCTTCCTAAATCAAGAGCTATGAAAGGCTAATTCCTCATCTAACTTACGTGCCCAAGAAGATATCTTTTTGCCTCAGCATAGTTTTTGCAAACATCCTTATCCTCAGCAAAATCAGCTGTTACTGAGGGAAAGTCAACAGGCTTGTCATCCTCTTCCAGTTCAGCAATGCAGTGGAATCTTTCCAACTCCTGCTTAGCACAACGTTCCCCGACTTTCTTAGAGACTGTATCTTGATTATCGCAAATGTACTTGAAAAGGGTTACCTGTGAGGAGGTCAACATTGTTCAACACAAATTGGCATTGCTACACTTTCTCTCCAGACTTTGATGTGGCAGAACACATTCACTGTATTTGTTCATTCACAACCAATGTGTCTTCTATGAACACATATCTTCTGTCAGTATTTCTGAGGCTCTAAGCTACTAAAACACACCTACTTGATCAAAATACACTAGTTAGAAACCAGTTATCATTTATTTGTTTATTATAATTAATTAATCTCAGCTATTTATTAATTTTATATTCCTACTATTGAGGCATTTATTTTTTAAATTAAAACTCCATACTACTTTTTCAAATATTTCCCTCAAAGTAAATGCAGGCATTTTGAAACCAAATAACTAAGTAAAGCATGAAAGATTTTTAACAAATGAGTCAAGATGACAATCATGAGTTTTGCTTATATGTGTAGAATATCTGTCTTAAATTTCTTAAAATCTGAAAGCTCAAGATTCTGATATATGGTCATTATTTTTAATCTTTGAAGAAAGAGAGACAATACTACAAATTTGGGGAAAGGGATCATGTTTGGGGAAAATACTTAATGAAAAGAGACAACATAGAGGGGGAAAATGCATCCTTTCCAAAGGTCTCTTGAGAAAAATGGCCCTTCTCCAATCCAACCTTCCCCTACCACAAATATGTTAGCAACCAGCTGTCCTCCTTCACTTTCAGCCTAGATTCTCAGAATATGACGGAAAAAGGTTACAAATGGGTGAAAGAGTTTTTCAGGTCATTTAGTAATTAGGATAGTAGGGTTTACAAGAAAGTACTATAGAGAAAGGAAAGCTTGGAGAGGAGCAAATGAAAGCCCAGAAGACCACGTAAACCACAGCCAGTTGTCTCCAGTGATGCTAAGTACATCTATTCTACCCACTTAAGAATGTAAGCTAAAAAAGGAAAATTAATGGCTCTTTACCCTGTCATGTGCACTTCAATCTGATCATCCTTGCAGGATTCCATGTGGATTTTGTTAAGATCTGCTGCCATCTTGGTTATGTCAGTAAAGTCAGCTTTGGGAAATCTCTGGCTTAGATGAGCTACTTCCCTGAAAAGGACATCCCCCCATCAATATATTATTATCAGACAACGTGAAAGCCCTATGAAAATGCTATTTATAACAAAAAAAAATTCAAAACAGACTAACCTATAGAAAAATTTTTAAATTCATTTGTTATTTTAATGTTAGAGCTGAACCAAATGGTGATCTTTTTTTTTTTCCTTGTTTACTTCAAATTATTCTTTGTAAGGGGGGGGGGGCTGGTGTTGTGGCTAAGTGGTAGAGCGCTTGCCTAGGACAAGTGAGGCCCTGGGTTCAGTTCTCAGCACCACATATAAATAAATTAAATTAAGGTCTATTGACAATTCAAAAAATATTATAAGAAAAAAAATTTTTTAAATAATGTGTGGTGAGTGGAAAGCTGATGATGTATAAAATCAACAATCAAAGAGGAATGCTGAAAGAGGCAACAGTATGAGGGGCGTGAGGTACGGAGCCCAGCTCTGACTTCCAGATCTGATTTCATATCTTCTTAGCAGTAATACCTAGGCAAGTTACTTAACTTCTCTGAGCTTTAGCCTTCTCAGTGTCACAACATTCTGCTAAATTGAAGAACTAATTTGAAGATTAAATTAGATAATACATGTGAAAATATTTTACAACTGGGAAGTATCACACAAATTCCAGTTACTCTTTTTCCTTCATTAAAACCATTTTTCCTGACTACTAAAATTCTTCAAGAAAACTAATTTCATAACATCTACATAATGATGGAGTTTTTATTAAACATACTTTTACCAAGAAATTGATCCAGCACAGCCTCAAAGCTCTATGACAAGATATAAAAGGCTAATGTCATCATTCTTTCCAAAATCATTTCAGGGCTGTCTAAATACAAAAATAGAGACTTCTTTCCCGGAACCAGTCATTGCCTGTGTAATGTGCATTGGTTCACGTTAGGGGCATTTTGTTTATTATTTTGGTTGGTTTTTATGGTTTGGACAGTAACAATGATAAGCAAAGACATTTCAACTGACAGTTACTAAAAAGCATGCATAATGTCTATTATTTTAATTTTATCTCCTGTTCTATTGACTCATTATTTTCTGACAAGTGAGGGGTTAGAAGGGCAGGTAATATTTTTCTTAGTCAGATACTGAAGGATGTTCCCAGAATCAACTAAATAATATAAAAACAGAGGCCCAAGCAAAAATACAAGATTAAGACCAGAGTTGGAGCTAGGCGAAAACTACAAGTAGTAACTTAGGCTTACTTGGTGACTGAATTTAATTATAGGACATAACGAGAGAAATAGATGCTTCAGAATAAAGTTAAATAAAAGACACTGACTAGAGCTCTATTAAAAAAAAAATGACTATTAGAATGAGATTCCTAGTCTTAATAAAAAAGTAGAATTTATATGTCTTGCTTTTTTAGGACAAACAATATGATGTATTACAAATTCTTTAACAACATAGAAAAATAAGACAGAAAATAATGGGAAGTTATTAGTTATATTATGATTTTGAGTTCTAAGAATTTTCTACCTTTTATACAACAACAACAACAAACTATATTTGTAAGCACTGGGAGAAATGACACATAAATGTATACTTTTGTCAATGGAATCATTATCACTTTTACATTTTTATAAATTCACAAATTGTGTTAAAAAATATTTACCATGCTTTGAAAGCTCTTTCTCCGGATTTCTCAATAATGCTACACTTGAATTTATATTTGGCGGAAAAAAGCAGTATTATCTTCCTCATACACTAGCAGTTTGAAAAAAATGCAGAAAAGAAAATTTCTGTACAAAACACAACTTCATAAACTCAGATAAGACTATGCCACATTCAATCTAAATTCCCACATACTCCCTTTGGGAAATAATTATTTTGCTATGTAAAAGGAAAAACTAGCCTGGTCATAATGAAAGCCTCTGAGTAGTTAAAATCAGCATAGACACATTGCCAGAGAACAGGCTTCTGAAAGAGAAAGTGAACCTTAATATCCTTCGAACATAAAATTTAGCTGACTTCTTGGTTTTGTGCATAATCCATGTAAGTCCCTCCTCTGACAACATCAATCAACTCCTCAGAAAACAGAATGAGGCACACAATAAATACGTATGGAAGGAATAAATGAGCTCTTGCTTCTAGTTGCAGTAGTATACTCTACTTTGAATTCCCTCTTCAACAAAAAATCTCATGAGAAAGAAAACAAAACTATGCGCCCTTGCTGTGCAATTTGACAAACACTTCACTATAGAGATCTTCACCACAGAGAGGGGCAGGGCATTTAACTATGTGCACAGTGATTCCCTCCATCAGATCAGCACTGGTAAAGCTCAGAAGGTGGAAGGAAGAATAGGAGAGGCCTTCAAAGAGAATAAAATTTCTTTGGGAGACATAAGAGTAAGGAAGGCTCTTTTGAACATGGAGGGGATTTTCTTTAGGAGATTAAAGTTTCCTAAATCTTGCCAGCCACAAGATGTTCAAAATTTGAGGTTGTATTATGAACTGGTTCTTTTATTCTTCTTTTTGGGAAATACCTTTGGGGTCAGGCATTCTCCTTTATCAGCAGCTGGGCAACATTCTGTCAGATAGTCTTTAAACTTTTCAGCAAAGTAAATGAGTTCTGGGCCACTGAAGTAAGGGTGTCTTCTGGAAATTTCATATAAAAACCTAACATTTATAAAAGGATAATAGTATGTCACTTTTCCATACCATACAATATTACAGAAACAATTACAACCAACATTCTCCCCAGATCTTCCAAAACCCAAAAACATAATTTACCATTGAAGCTCAATTTGTGTCTGATGGCCTTGTCTTTGTCATTCTTTAAGTCAGTGAAAAGAAAGAATGAATTTGTGATATGCATGTATGTGAATCATATATAAATGGTTAAATTGGGGTGATATAATATTGCTGACTAAAATGAAATCAATCCTGAGAATAACTATATATTTCTTCAGAATCTTTTAAAATATGCATTTTTCAAATTTTAATATGGATCATATCCTGTTTCAATATCAATTTCTTTGATCATATTTTTGGTTGTGTTGAATTTCATGGTGTGAAATATTTTTTCTTTAAAATTCAACATGAGCTCAAAACTTCCAAGTCTTAATGTTGGAAATGGTTTGTGGTATGGTACTTATTGTAATGAGTATTGATTTATTACTTAATTTTTAATTTTGAAACATAGATAACTTACTGTCCCCAAATCTTCTGGCTACTCTCTTCAAAGGTAACGCACATAACATCAGTATGTTTTTAGATCAAGTGGAGGGAGGTTGAGCTTCTTTATACTTTATACTTTACAAGGCAAATGTACTTTATACTTTACAAGGCAATGGTATCTCTCAACGTCTTGTTTATTACAGCAGTCAGCCATCTCACCATAGGTATCACAAAGAGTGGCAATTGTGCATGTTTTCTCTCCAAAGATAGTATCCTAAATAGAAGAGAGCAACCTACACATTACTGGGCAGGACTTTATTTTCTTTATTTCCAAAGAACACTATAAAAATTTAACATACAGATAAAGCTTGGTGATAAAAATCATCTATATTGCAAATATGTGTGGTATATCATGTATGTGAATATGTGTAATTTTAATGTATGAGTCGAAACATGAATTTAAATATAAATAATCTTAAATACAAAATTTTAAACCCATCACCATTTGACCCAGCTATCCCACTCCTTGGTCTATACTCAAAGGACTTATAATCAGCATACTATAGTAATGCAGCCGCATTAATGTTTATAGCAGTTCAATTCACAATAGCTAAACTGTGGAAGCAACCTAGAAGCCTTTCAATAGATGAATGGATAAAGAAACTTTGGTATTCCATTATGTATATATCCATTGATAAATAAACTTTGGTATATATACACAATGGAATATTTCTCAGCATTGGAATAAAATTATAGCATTTGCTAATAAATGTATGGAGTTGGACAATATCATGCTAAGCAAAGTAAGCCAATCCCAAAAAACCAAAGGCCTAATGTTCTCTCTGATAAGTGGATGCTGATCCATAACAGGTGAGGAAGGGCATGGGAAAAATGGAGGAACTTTGAATGGGCAAAGGGGAGAGCAGAGTAGGGAGGAGGTATGAGGACAGGAAATATGGTGGAATGTGATGGACATTATTACCCCGGTACATGTATGACCACACATATGGTACGATGCTACATTGTGTACAGAGAAATGAAGAGGTGTGCTACAATTGTGTACAATGAATCAAAATGCATTCTGCTGTCATGTATATCTAATTAAAATAATTTAAATAAATTATAAAAAAATTTAACCTTCAAAAAAGTATATTATACAAAAATTCACTTCCCCCATTAAATTCCCTTGATTTGACTATCTATGTGTAATTGTCATAAAAATCAACTGCCACAATATTACTTATGATGAATAAAACTGAAGGGCAAAAAGAGAGTTAATGGCTTTAAGGAATGTTACCTTTCTTTGCTTGTTACCTGTCAACTAGCCTGCAGTGAAACAGGTGAATTCATGTGAAGAAGGAAGTACTCAGATACTTTCTCATTTAATATGCTTCTTTCTGAGAGACCCAGCTTTTTAGAAGACACCATCTAAAAATTAAGGAGTAACATAAATCTACTACACATTGTTATTGCATTAAAATATAGAATTTTTCGTTATACAAATATTTGTCTCAAAGTACATCACCCATTAAATAAATCTTTTTACTCCTCATTCATTTTTATTATATAAGTCATTGTAACCCTGGGGAAAGTACACTCGTCTAGACAGAATTTATTATTTTTTAATGCAATTTTAAAAATTAATATGTAGAACTAGAATATTGGGGGAAGTTAAAATACTTATTCTGCAGTAAAGAGTGATACATCCAGAGAGAAACAAGAGCAGTAAAACAAAGTAAATAAATGACAAAAACTAGCCTATCCCACAGAGAGGTATATATAGATTGAGTGGTGAGAGAAACATAGACCTCATATTTTGAAGATGTATTTGGAAAAGCAAACATTCAAGTTCTTCAGAGAGATTGAGTACCTTGTTTTTTTATTGTATTTAAAAATATCAATGACCCTAGGGGCTGGAGGTATAGCTCAGTTGACAGGGTGCTTGCATCACAAGCACAAAGCCTTGGGTTCAATCCCCCCCCCATCAAAAAAAAAAAAAAAGAAAGGAAGAAAGAAAGGGAAAGAAAAAAGAAAAACAATCAATGACCCTAAAATAATGAAAAAATATTACTGTCATTTCACCCAGGTAATAAAGTTAGCATATAAATCAGTTGGTGTTTTCTGAATATAAAAATCATATTATTACCTCAAAGAGATATTAACACTCCTATATCCAGTCAGGCATTATTTACAATAGTCAAGGTATAGGAATAACTGAAGTGTCCATCAACAAATGAATGGATAAAGAAAATGTGATTGCATGGATAAATAAAATGTAGTATCTATATACAAAGGAATACTATTCATCCTTTAAATGAAGGAAATTCTGAAATTGGAATTAATGTAGATGATCTTTAAGGATGTTGTGCTAAGTGCAATAAACCAATCACAGAAAGACAAACACTGGATGATTCTGTTAATATAAGGATCTAAAATAGCCAAATTCACAGAATCAAAGAATAGAAAGATGACTGCCAGGGGCTGGGAAAAGGAGGAAATGGGCTTTACTAATCAAATGGCATAAAATTTCACTTAAGATGAATAAACTGTAATTGTTACCGCTGTTGACTCGTGAGGAGTCCTTGCTTCCCCAACGTTGAAGAATAACACCAGAGAAGCACACCGAGGCAAGATCAGAGTAGAAAGTAGAAGTTTATTAAAGGACAGCAGAAAAGACTTCTCCCGGAGGAAGAAGGGGACCCAAGAGATGGAATCTGTGGAAGTGCGGTTGTCTCTCCATTTTATAGTTTTCCGTGATGGAATGTAGGTGGGAAGGCCGGTGGGACACAGGTGGGCTAAAGAAGCAATCTGGGCAGGAAGGACTTCATTAACACTTCTTTGGGATGGGCTATCTTCAAATCTGCTGGGGGCTGTTTCCTGGACTTCATTAACATTTCAATAGTTGCTCAACTTTTCCGGGAATTCATCCTCATGGCCTTCATTTTAGATTTCACTCGATATTAGACCCAATTTACCTAACTACACTGACTACCTAACTTTAAATCTGGCTTCATAATGATCTACTGCATAATATTGTTCCTCTAGTCACTAATAATGTATTTCACACATAAAATCTTAAGAAGATAGAAATCATGTCAAGTGTTCTAACCACAATAAAACAAAGTTAATACATACACAAAAATATATTATCACTATTAGCCTCTATGAAAAGAAACCAAACTTCTAATTTTGAAAAGAGATGCTTACAAATGCAAATTGCCATTTAAATACACAGCGACTGACATGTGTGGTCTCAATGAGGAAATGTTCTGAAAACTGTGGGTGTACCCACAACATCTTGGTCCCCAAAGTAACAGTGAATGACACCAGTCCATATGAAACTTTTAAGTGTAGCTTACAAATTCAGTTACTTAATAATAATATTTTAAAAGAATCTTTCCTTTGAAATACTCATAATAACTTAAAGGGGAAAAAAAAGTCCTCAAAATCAGAACTTATAAGTGGTTTGTTACAATCTGCCCCTGAATCATCAGCAACACATGCTTTTGCCAAGTCAGTCACTTCAGTTGTGAATTTTGCAAGATCATCATATGCAGTCTTCTGGAGATACTGAGAAAAGGTAAGCAGTACCCTAAAACAAAGCACAGACACAAAAAATAAAATAAAAAACAGAAATATGTAGCATAATAAAACTTTGATATAAAACAAGTTGTTATGCTAGAGAGCAAATCACATCTGTGTCTATAGTCTATGTTTCCTATATCTTTCTTATAATTATACAGAAAGCCTATTCATATGAGGTATTATGTACGGTCTAAGCAGGCACATTTTCCTAGGCAGAAAGAACAGTATTTCCACCATGTCCAAATATGTATGAGTGCATGTCAGTAGATGCACATACATAAGGAAAACAAACAACTGTGTACTAATTAGATCTAATTGTCAAGAGTAGGCTTTGCAGAAGTCCTTTGAGTTATTTAAAACAAAAATGCATACCTCATTAAACTAGGCTGTAGGAAGGTAATGCTCTTTAAAAAATAGACTATCAATTTTTACTAGATTTCAAAACTATTAAAATGTTCCCAAGAAACCACAGAACAATTTGCTACGTAAAGGGGAGTTAGTAAGTGAGCTGTCAGCAGAACCATATGTTAGTTCCTTCCATCATTCTACCAGAGTTTCTGAGTAGTATGATAATTCCAGATTTTAACTATCCAATACAGTAGCCATTAGCCATATGTGACTCTATATATTTAAATTATTTTAACTTAATGAAAATTATATTTAACTTTAAATTAATTTAAATTTACACACTTAAATGCAATTTAACTAAACTTTAATACAATTTGACATTTTATTCCTCCATTGCATTTGGCATATTTAAAGTACTCAATAGCCATATATGACCAGTGGCAACCATATTAGACTGATACAGAATATTTTCATTAGTGCATAAAGTTCTATGGCGCAACAATGCTCTGGAATTTAGACCCTGATGACAGGAGAATATAAGACCTTTAGAGTAATAATCAATGCAAATCAGAAACATTAAATTTGACCTTTCTGTATTTTAGCTTACAGGCCTTTGAAATGTTGCTCTCCCAGTCCTTTAAATCGAGTAATAATCTCACTTTTGTCTAGGGGAAAAAAGAGAAAAAAAACACAAGATATACTTAAGTACTGAAGAAAACAATTAATTAGATTCTACTATTTCTTTTCATTTAACTTAGGTTATTTATTTGCTTCAAAATATTGGATTCTGATTACTGTAGAAAGTCTTAGGATGGTGAACTAATTCTGCATTTAAAGAAGAATTATTCAATCACTAAGAATATTATTTTAAATATCATTAAATATTCATAAATTTGTTTTCTAATGTGAATAAGATCTAATGCTCTTGTACTGCCTATGAACAGCAACTGGGAAGACAATTTAAAAGTAAATACAAATGAAAACCTATTTATAATATTAATAACACAGGATTTTTTTTTACTTTAAATAAATCAAGGTGCATTATGTAGGTCTTAGAGATAGATGTGAATCCTATCTTCTTCTCTGTTCTATGAAGTGTAAGTCACTCTGCCTGGCATTCCTTCGTGAGAGACAAGAAATTACATTCACTAAAGTGATTCTCACAGTGTTGTTTCTACTTAAGGTAATTGAACTATATTAATTAAATAAACATAAGGATTTACCAAAAAAATCATCACATTGTAGAAATAAATGCTAAAGTAAAAATTAATTCTTTGAATATGCAGGCTTACTGAAATTTTACTAGGAAAAAGAAAAGTTGTACAACAGAAAAAAATGAATTCTTACCTACTTCTCAACGAAACACACCCCTGGAATAAGCAGAGCTGAAGAGAAAGAGAAGGGAAATAAAGGTTACCCACTTCATTGTGCCAAAGGCTTGTGGGATTGATAGAAAAGGCAGGATAAATGCAGGTAAATTAGCCCTAATATACTTCTTTAACCAATAATTGTAGAATATTAACTAGATTCATCTTTGTATTTCATTGGCTCCCAACTGATTACAAAATCATAAGATTCTTGCCAAAAAAAATTGTTTGACTAGATCCCTTGCATATGTTTGCCATCTGGAACTGTTTTCTCCACAAGACGTTGTCAATTCATTAAAATTATGTAACATATTTTATCAAATTTTTACATAACAGTTTAAATAATTTATACCTATAATTCAATACCATGCTCTTTATCTTCTATTTCCTATTTCAAAATTTGGGGTTTTGATGTTTGCAAAAATGCAGCCAACCCAGTGAAATGAGTTAAGATCCAAATTGCATCTACTATTAATTCCAAGTATGCTTTTTTATCTAAAGGCAATGAAACATTTACACAAAGAGACATTTCATAGGGCTACTATTTCTTTTGAAACTGTCTGAAAAAAAAGTCTGATTTTTGCCACAAACACAAGTTAGGAGAAAAAGCATAGCAACAATAATGACTAAAATAGATATTAACAAGTTCCATGTTTCCATCACAGATATGGCCTTAGTAATAAGCCAGTTATTTAACTTAACTAAATAACTGAGACAATCAAAATGCTCCATGACACATACAGGTACAGAAACTAGTAAATACTCAAGAGAAGTTTTATAATAAAAGGAATATATTTTCTACAATCTTATTTTAAATAATTATGCATAGAAGAGGCTAGAATAAATTAGAAAGACAGGAGTTCTTATTATTTTTATTCTTTTTGTTTATTATTTTATTTTTGTTTTTGGTTTCAGTGACTCAGAGTCCTGAAAGGGAATATCAGCCTTGTCTTTCAGGCCACAAATGAACAAAAGTTAAAGAAGATTTGCTCATGGAATTATTTCCATTAAAGAAAACTACTTTACAAAAAAAGCCAGAAATATTGGAAAAGAAAAAAGGAAACAGTTCTAATTTTCTAAATAGAGAAGATAATTCTTCTTTTAACCTCTTACAAAGACTGGTGATATTTATTTGAAGTCAGTGGCCAAAATTAGCCTTTTCCTGATGTGAGCCCAGATGTATAAGCAAGCATGCAATCTCATCACTGAATATATTCATATTACTAATTCGCAAATTAGGGCCTTTGTCACTCACACGTATACTTTACACATTTTTTTTTCATTTAACAAACAAAAAGAATAATATCTATCTACTTAGTATTGTAATAAGATATTATTCAATACATTGCCAAATATCAAAAGCCTTTAAAAACAGATTTATTATGATAGAGTAGGAATTTTAAATTGATTTTCCTGTATTTGATGAAGATCCAATAACTTTAAAATATAAAATGATAATACCTTTCCTTAACACTACCAATATGATGTTTGCATATGTATCTTATTAATGATTAATGAATAATTGAGAAATTAAAATACTTAATTCTTAACACTATCTGCATACTTAACATTCATCTTAATTAATAAGAAACATCTGAATATTTGCCTTTTGTAGATAATTAAAGTAAGAATTCCTGTTTTTTTTCTCTGAAAACCCTGGCAAGAATTCTGCATGTACATTCTGTTCTGAGAATAATAAAGCCACATCATTGTTGGTTATTTCTAAATACCTTATTCTTTGCATTTTTAAACTCTATATTTAGTAAATAATCAAAGAACTTTGGCATGAAGGTAATGCAAATACTTAATGTAAGAGTTTAGAGAGTCTAGTTTCTACCTTAATAGAAAAAATAGCTCCAATGATTTTTTAATGTTTTCTCATGTTTATAGGAGACATCTAAAAATAGAGAGTAGTTAAGAAAACTACTTTATTTGGAAAGTATAATTGTGTAATAATAACTTAGAAGAGAAAAAATGCCCCAATTGAGAAGTAAATATAACTAGAAATTAAACCTGAGCCTTTCTTCCTTTTGTCCTTTGTTTTTCATTCATTTTGACAAAATGGAAAAGGCACTGATTGGAAGAACATGATGTATCTAATTGGACTAGTCTCACTTCCCTACCACCTCAATCATAGCCTTAAACTTATACCGTCCATCCACCGTGGGATTCCTCAAGCTCTCACAGAGTCTTTCAAACCAGGCTTGCTCCCCAAGTAGTCATGAAATATGGAAACAATGTCTAATAATATCCTTGATATTTTAAGGGACTTTCTAAAAATAACTTATAGTCATTCCAAAAAACAGGAAATTTGGATTTATTTAGCGAGAAGACAGGGGAAAGGAGGATCTTTTGCTAGCATTCATTCAAGATACAATGGACATATGCAGACCCCACCTATTATGAATGGCCTGAGTATTTTCTAAAATTACAGAAGAGTAGAAAAGTAAAAGATCTAAGAATCTAACTAATGGAAATATAATAAAAGTTGTAATTTCATTTTCACTTATGGAGATATATATTCTAATTAAAAATAAGCCAATTTCCCAAAATATATAAACTTATACAAGCTTTTCCAATGCAAATAAAAATTGTAATCCAAACATCATTTTTGCCCACATTACTCCCATAAGCCATCAATGCCTCCAAAATATCCACTTGAATTAGTGAGAAATATAGAATTTGCTGAAGGTATCATTAGAAATGAGAAAGAGAAAAGTTTACATCATAAAAAACAAGATAGAGGGACAAGCCCATGGCATAGTCAATATTTACCACAGAGAGAGGAAACATTATGAAATGTAGCAGTAATTCACTTGCAGGTCAGCATGGGAAAAGAAAGAAGAAGAAGAAGCATAGCAAGCGAAGCAGCAGCAGAAAAAAAGTGCTTTATTGTGTACAAGCAATCTTTTTATAGTATTGTGAACAAAGAAGGCAGCCTTCCAACATCAATAAATCAGGTCTTTCAGCTAATTAAACATAGCATACAGAAGTTTTACTTTCTAATCAGAAGTGACCCGCTTCTCATGGCTAATCTACTTTCGGCCCGGAGTATGTTGAGCTCTGCTCTTTGTTAAGAACAGATAATAAAAATTTTCTCAGCGCCCTCCTAGCCCACTTGGCAGAACATCCCGTTTGCAGGCAAGTCCTCCCAAGGACAGCAAACACCTCGTTTTCAAGCATGTCCGCTGTTACCTTATCTAAACCTTGAAGGAGCCTCTCATTTGCGAGCAGGCATGTCCGCTGTTACCTATCTATACCTTGACAGAATATCCCGTTTGCAGACAGACTCCATCAAGGACAGTAATAGTAACACAGTCACATCTGATTCTCTACATGAAAGATGTCTAAGTAGTAATTAGCTCAACTTATATATCCAGAAATGACTGTGTTAGACTTCAATAGTCCAAATCAAGTTCATGGAAAATGAGTGGGGAAAAAAAAGTGTTCACAATAATGGTGTTCAAGTCTAGGAAATTAATTCTCATCTACAACCTATTTCTTATTGATCTCTGCCCAGAAAAAAATCATACCTAGGACTGCATAGAAAGTTGAAAGAAATATCCAAATTGCAGTTTCAACTGTTGAGATTGAAAGGTTGTCAGGTGGGACTCAAGATTTGCCTTACACTGGTGAACACACTCAGCTATGGTGATGCCATCAACAGCAGAAATTATTTTAAGAAGTCTATATCCTACATTGATGAGAGTGTAAAGGGTACCTGCATGACAAGAGGGGCTTGAATCAACAGCACATCATTCATAACCTAGATATCTTATTGAGGCTTTTGTCTTATTTCACCATTTGGAAAGTTAAGCCCTTAGAAGTGACATTTATGAAGACAGTGCACAATAAGGAGTGCCGGTCATTGCAACAGCCCCCACTCTCACTCTAAAGGAACTGGAGCAGTTGAAAAAACAACAGGTTGCTGGATGAACTGAAGAACATAGCACCAAGATCCATCACTCACCTGATGTAGAATCCAATGAACATAAAGATTTTAAGGAGAAGACTAGACTTAAAGTCGGTTTCCCATCCTCTGTGGTTGGATCCAATCAGTTGATAGAAACCAAGGGCAAGAAAATCAGAGGCCACCTCCACCCATGGGTACTGTGGAGGTGGAGAATTCAGAACACATCTTTCTGGAGCTGAGAACAATTTGCATCACCCACATCCTGGATCTCCAGTGAGTGAGCCAGGGCCTTCACCACAAAACCTCCATTCTGTAAGGCTCAAAAAAGGAGACAGCAAAGTGGAGAACTACAGCCTGAATAAAAACCACATATTGCTGGAAAGGAAGCTCTGCTACCACAAAAAGGTGATTGCAAGGATACAGGCACTCTAGATGCAGGGCAAGGATGGCCAGGTGAGGACCTGGGATACAACACATTAAGGAAGAAGAAAACATCCTAAATGAGTGCTAGAGCTCTGAGTTTTCATGAGATTGTTGGACAGGTGCCCATCCACATTTTCCTCTGTCTGAAATTTATTTATTTTTTCCATTTTAGCATTAGATATGGTGGGTTGGTTTTTTGTTTTTGTTTTGTTTTGCTTGTTTCATTTTTTCCTGCTATATATACTTTGAACATTTGTGTTTCACCACTGTTACAATTTATATTTTCTTCATTTTCATTTTCTTTTTCCTTAACTAATCACCAATGTTAAAACTGATTTCTAAGAATCATTGAGAACGTATAGTACATTTTGAATTTCTTTGATTTAGCTGGCCTAACTAATAATTACATTGACAGTCATTCATGATTTATATCTAGAACATTCAGATTTACAATGTTCCTGCATGGTAGAGTACATCCATACAGAGTCAATTATTTGAGTTATTTTGACATTTATTAACTTTGCTAGGAAAATAAAACTGTAAAAAAGAAAAATAAATATTCAAGTGATCAATGAAACTCTATGTATATTTGAGTTAAACTGCTGGTTGAAAGAACTGCCACCTAATAATAATTGTGATGGGTGAGAGAGCTTACACTGTACTTCTTAATCCCCTGTTGTTTGCTACCCAAATCTAAATACATACTTTTAAAAATAAAATACTTGGGAATCAACCTAACAAAAGAGGTGAAAGACTTATACAATGAAAACTACAGAACCCTAAAGAGAGAAATAGAAGATGATCTTAGAAGATGGAAAAATATACCCTGTTCATGGATAGGCAGAACTAACATCATCAAAATGGTGATATTACCAAAAGTTCTCTATAGGTTTAATGCAATGCCAATCAAAATCCCAACGGCATTTCTTGTAGAAATAGATAAAGCAATCATGAAATTCATATGGAAAAATAAAAGACCCAGAATAGCAAAAACAATGCTAAGCAGGAAGTGTGAATCAGGCGGTATAGCGATACCAGACTTCAAACTATACTACAGAGCAATAGTAACAAAAACAGCATGGTACTGGTACCAAAACAGGCAGGTGGACCAATGGTACAGAATAGAGGACACAGAGACCAATCCACAAAATTACAACTATCTTATATTTGATAAAGGGGCTAAAAGCATGCAATGGAGGAAGGATAGCATCTTCGACAAATGATGCTGGGAAAACTGGAAATCCATATGCAACAAAATGAAACTGAATCCCTTTCTCTCACCATGCACAAAAGTTAACTCAAAATGGATCAAGGAGCTTGATATCAAATCAGAGACATGGCATCTGATAGAAGAAAAAGTTGGCTACGATCTACATACTGTGGGGTCGGGCTCCAAATTGCTCAATAGGACACCCATAGCACAAGAGTTTATAACTAGAATCAACAAATGGGTATTACTCAAACTAAAAAGTTTTTTCTCAGCAAGAGAAACAATAAGAGATGTAAATAGGGAGCCTTCATCCTGGGAACAAATCTTTACTCCTCACACTTCAGATAGAGCCCTAATATCCAGAATATACAAAGAACTCAAAAAATTAAACAATAAGAAAACAAATAACCCAATCAACAAATGGGCCAAGGACCTGAACAGACACTTCTCAGAGGAGGACATACAATCAATCAACAAGTACATGAAAAAATGCTCACCATCTCTAGCAGTCAGAGAAATGCAAATCAAAACCACCCTAAGATACCATCTCACTCCAGTAAGATTGGCAGCCATTATGAAGTCAAACAACAACAAGTGCTGGCGAGGATGTGGGGAAAAGGGTACACTTGTACATTGCTGGTGGGTCTGCAAACTGGTGCGGCCAATTTGGAAAGCAGTATGGAGATTTCTTGGAAAGCTGGGAATGGAACCACCATTTGACCCAGCTATTCCCCTTCTCGGTCTATTCCCTAAAGACCTAAAAAGAGCATACTACAGGGACACTGCTACATCAATGTTCATAGCAGCACAATTCACAATAGCTAGACTGTGGAACCAACCTAGATGCCCTTCAATAGATGAATGGATAAAAAAAATGTGGCATTTATACACAATGGAGTATTACTCTACATTAAAAAATGACAAAATCATGGAATTTGCAGGGAAATGGATGGCATTAGAGCAGATTATGCTAAGTGAAGCTAGCCAATCCCTAAAAAACAAATGCCAAATGTCTTCTTTGATATAAGGAGAGCAACTAAGAACAGAGTAGGGAGGAAGAGCATGAGAAGAAGATTAACATTAAACAGGGATGAGAGGTGGGAGGGAAAGGGAGAGAGAAGGGAAATTGCATGGAAATGGAAGGAGACCCTCGTGGTTATACAAAATTACATACAAGAGGAAGTGAGGGGAAAGGGAAAAAAAAACAAGGGGGAGAAATGAATTACAGTAGATGGGGTAGAGAGAGAAGATGGGAGGGGAGGGCAGGGGAGGGGGGATAGTAGAGGATAGGAAAGGCAGCAGAATACAACAGACACTAGTATGGCAATATGTAAAGCAGTGGATGTGTAACCGATGTGATTTCTGCAATCTGTATACAGGATAAAAATGGGAGTTCATAACCCACTTGAATCAAAGTGTGAAATATGATATGTCAAGAACTATGTAATGTTTTGAACAACCAACAATAAAAATTTTAAAAAATAAATAAATAAATACATACATACATACTTTTGCTTATGGTTGCTCATTTGCTGAAAGACAATTTGTACCTATACAATTGTATTTTGAAAACACTTATTTTACACAACAATTTTATATTAATTTAAACTAATCTTTTCAATAAAGCATTATTGCCTAGGTATTTACACAAAGACATACACACACATACACAATCTTTGTCTTTGGCTTGTCCCTTCTCTTAAGTTCTTTTCCCCCAAAACTCCCTTGGTGAAAGGGTCCCTTTATCTTCCCTGTTCTCATTTTAGACTGAGTCTCTGTAATTTTTGTCTATTTTCACTCAGATTTCCTAACCATTTACTTCAATGTTTTTGATTATTTACTCTATAGTTTCATTTAGTTCAGTATAATTTCTAGCTTCAGGCTTGGACAAGTAGATCTATGTATATCTCTGTGCCACATGAATCAAGTAGGATCAAATTATCCTTAAGGATCCTTCTACCTTGAATTTTTCATGATTCCATGCTTCCCATGTGATGATCTTATCAAATGAGAAAAATCCCTAACTGGTAAGAAAGTATATAACAAGTTAGAGCATTGGAATTCAAGTTGGAGAGCTTATTCATTCCTAAGTTAAACAGTTGCTTTGCGGGCATTACTTTCTATACAGCTCAGCTTAACATTAAGAAATGAAAAATGCAAACTTTCTAAGCTATAGTAATAAATTGAGACTTTCCCATACTTTGATCAATGTTTTTTTCCAACCTAGAGGCCCTTCAGTGGATGAATGAATAAAAAAATGCGGCATATATACACAATGGAATTTTACTCAGTAATAAAAGAGAACAAAATCATAGCATTTGCAGGTAAATGGATGGCATTGGAAAAGATAATGCTAAGTGAAGTTAGTGAATCCCAAAATAACAAATGTCAAATGTTTTCTCTGATTTAAGGAGGCTGACTCATAGTGAGGTAGGGAGGGGGAGCATGAGAGGAATAGATAAATTCTAGTTAGGGCAGAGGGGTGGGAGGGAAAGGAAAGGGGCAGGGATTTAGCAAGGATGGTGGAATGTGATAGACATCATTATCCAAAGTACATATATGAAGAAATGAATTGGTGTCAATATATTTTATATACAACCAGAGAGATGAAAAAACTGTGCTGTATATGTGTAATAAGAATTGTAATGCATTCCGCTGTCATTTTTTAAAAAAATCAATAAAAAATAAGGTAAAATAAAATAATGCCTATAATCTATGCTTATCCATTTTTCAAAAATTAGCAACAAATAGAATATATAAACATAGAAACATAATATTAGTGACTCCATAATATTAGTCACATAATATTAGTGACTCCACTCATAATGATAGCTAAGATGTAAATAAAGCAGAAATGAATGCAATACTAAGAGTATATTCACATTTCATGTTTTTTCCAAATGCAACCCAAGATACTTACTAACTAAAAGAAGTTTAAAGTTACAAAACTAAATTTTCATAACTTGTACAAAGGTTGTATAGCTATAATATTCCTTTCCTTAAGTTTCAGTGAATCAGATTCAGAATATTTTAATTAAAGGGTAAAAAAATTTTCTCCTCAGTATCTTCTAAAGTTTTAAAATTTGTTAGGTGTTTTGTGATCTTCTAGTGCTAGTCTTTAGTTAAAACATTCTCAACCTGGGAATGTACTAAAAAAAAAAAAAACTTGAAACATTTAAAAAATAAATCAAATAAATAATTGGCCTATGTGCTCTTTTTTTAATAAGGAGAAAAATTCATCGCTACCTTAATTATAGTAAAACTACTAAAATTAAATGTTTTAAAGTGATTTTAAATATATTATAGGATATATATGGGTTAAATTATTCAAATTAGTTTTTAATTATATAGACATTGAACAGGAAGTAATTCTCTTATTAGAATAATATATGTGAGTTAGAAGGTTTTTTGCAAAACTAGTTCACTTAGCAATAATATAAGATAATAAAGAACTAATTTCAGTAACATAGGATGTTCATAATGGTGCTGTCCTTTCAAAATGCTTCTGATTTATATTTGTAATATGGCAAGTATATTTAGCATTAATAACTTAAATAAGTAGTTTAAATACATATAATGACTATTTCAATGCAATTTTAATTTTTTATTTACACTATTTATTTATGCAAAAAAATTATATAAATTAGCCTTTCTGCATTTAGTGGCTTAAGTAAGCAAATGATTGGATTGATTGGTCCAAACTTCTTTTTGCAGCTATTCAGAATACTGGAGAGAAAAAAAATCAGGAACGATGATATCTAAAAGCAAACAATGCTCTGGCATCACAGCAAATACTTTGTTTGGATTATTGCATTAAAGATAATTTAACACAACTTGACTCATGCAGCATGAAGATATATACAGATCTGCATATTCAAGTCTGCAGCTAGAAACTGACAGAACTGAATTCAACTACAGAATAAATAATTGAGAAATGTGAAGTAAACTTTTAGGTAACTATTTATTTAAATACAACAATGTTCTTGTTGACAGGGCACAAGGCACTAAATAATGTCTCAAACTTTCAGTTGTGTCTCTTATTCTTATTCAGGCTCAAAATTTATTGAATGTCCCCTATATGCCAAGCAAGCATTTACTAAACTCTGAGGATACAAAAGATTAATGAAGCACAGTCCCTGAATTCAAGGAACCCACAGTTCAACAAACATTGGAAGATAATTAGAGTGCAACATTATAAGTTACTATGCATGTAGAATACAAGTTAGGACTTGGAGAAAGGCAATCTTGTGCATAAATGAGATTTGTGGGCTCTAACCCTTTTAGCTACCTATGCAATTAAACAGACTGCTGAATTTCAAATTTGTCACTGAGTTTATTTTAACTTGTGAAAGAACTTCGCCTGCAGAAATGGAATAAGTTGGCAGAGTACTGAGGGAGGTAAGGAGAATCAAAGATGGGCAATTTCTATATGATTTATGAAAGATTAAAGCAAACAGACTCCAATTTAGAGGGTGATGAAATTTCCTGCAGAAATATGAAGAAAGAAAGAAAAGCAGTCTGGCAAAAAAAAAAAAAAAAAAAGATATAATTTGCAATTATTTGGTTTTCCAGGCAAAGCTAAGTATGAAGATATGGTCATTTTAATATTATAAGCCCCACCACAACTACAAGATAATATCCTTGTAGAAAACCACAGAACTTCCATGGAGTATTATAGATCTAAGTTGACAGACAAAGTCTATAGATCACTTGAATATTTAAGGAAGAAACAGTGTTCCTAATTCAATCAGTACTTTTTTACCAATAGCATGCACCTGAGAATTTGAAAGGGCCTTCATGGAGATGTGATTTTGAGCTGAGAATATTTTAAATGCACATGCATAATGAGAAAAAAAAATAGCCGCCTAGGCAGAAGAAATAGCATGTGCAAACGTCTGAGGCAAAAAAAAAAAAAACAAAAAAAACCAGCATGAAAGAAACTAAAAAAGTCTAACCACCGAGTTGGAGGGAAGTATAGTGTCAGAAGGGGAAGAAGAGTAGAAGATGGCTTTGTATGTCATCTTAGCTACAGTAAGTATTTTGGTTTTTATTCAAAAGCAATGATAAGATGTTGAATAGATTTAATAGCTCAATGATAGAATCTGATTTATGCTTCAGAAAGGTTATTTTGGTTGCCTTGTGAGAAAGAGATTGAAAAGGGCAGGAGTATATATAAGACTAGTCAGGCAATTAATGCAACAATCCTAGACACAGGATGAGATCCTGAATTTCATCAATGGTGGAGGAATAGAGAGAAGTAAAAATATTAGAGAGATTTAAGAGTAGTACTGGATTTTCACCTAAGAAGAGAGTCCCTTTTCTAAAAGTTAATGCTTAGAAGACCTCCTGTGGCCTTCTCCAGCTATATTCTGCCCCATGGAGCAAAGAGTTTATAAAACCAAGCATATGTGACCACAGAAGTCTGCCTTCCTTCTCTTTTAGACCATGATTTGACACCATGACTCTAGAATTCCCTAACCAAATAGCCTTGAGTCTCTTCTAGAGCCTGAGAGGACTTCCGGCCTGCATAAATCCCACCATGGGTAAACAATGTCACTGATGTATTTAGAATCAGGCCTGAGGAGTGGCCAGGAGGCAGCTATTCATGGGAGCAAGGGTGGAGCTGGATAATGAGAAGTGAGATTTCTATATAATGCATGAAGGAACCAAGGATGGGCAGAGCAGAGATGTGGGCCAGGGTTGGGGCCTGAATTCTCCCCATCATAAAACTCCAAGTATGATGGTTTAGACTATTTTTTGCCTGTATAATGCGATAATTTTTGTATGATTCAATGGTCTAGGAAGCGTTAATCTTCCTATAGAAAAACCATTGGTAGGATTTGGATATGTTGAGTTTTGGGCATTTTTGAGTCATTTAAGAAGAGATGTCGGGGCTGGGATTGTGGCTCAGTGGTACAGTACTCGCCTAGCATGTGTGAGGCCCTGGGTTCCATCCTCAGCACCACATAAAATAAATAAATAAAGATATTGTATCCAATTACAACTAAAAAATAAATACATAAAAAAATTAAAAAAGAAGAGATGTCAAGTAGGTATTATAGATATAAGGATCTAGAGATGAGCCTAACTTTGGAACATTCTTTGTGAACCTTCAAGAAGGGCAAGATTGAGATATCCCAGGGAGAAAGGAAAGTGAAACAAGAAGAGCCCCATGATGGATTACTGAGCAAAGAGTCAAGAATAGACAGCCTATAGAAGTGGTAAGGGGCGGTAGGTCAAGGTAGTGTTATACTAAGGAGCACAGAGAAAAGAATGTTTGAGAAAAAGTAGTTCAAGAATTACAAATATTACCAGTTAGAATTATAGATGAGAATTTTAAAACCATCTGTTTCATGAAGGTGACTGCGATCCCTAATACAGCTACTTAGGTAGAGTGATGAGACCAAAACCCAGACTGGAGTGGATACAGAAAGGACTGAAAATGGGGGAAAAAAAAAATAAGAAACTGGCATAGATAACTCTCCCAAGAAATTTGAATGTGAAGGGAGTAGCTGAAGAGGGTTGAGGGCAAATGAAAAGTTTTGCTTGAGAGCATACAGAAGTCAAAAAGAAGCATTCCACTGAGAGGCAGGTATTAAACATACAAAATAGAAGAGATAGTGGATGAACTCTTGAAAGGATAAGCTCACAAGTAAGGTGAAGATAAGCAGGGGAGCAGCTTACCTAGCAAAACTGAAGGGAAGGAGGATTGGATAGATGTAGATATATTTAGATTTGTTCATTTAGAATCAAAATCCATTTAAAACTCCTAATATTTTGTCTTTAAAGTAGAGGTACCTAAGAATGAAAAGCTTGGAGTTGAATACCAGAGGAAAATGGAGAAGCTTGAGGTAGTCATAGTGAATGAGAGTCCTGAGTAGAGAGATTTATTGTCTTGGGCTATGTTGAAAAGTTAAAAAAAAAAAAAAAAATCTATAATCCTAACTCTAATCTCAAATGCCTTCCTAGGACTCCTTCCTAGGACATATCTCTTAGAGGCACCAAGTCCTCCACTTCTACCCAGTCTGTCATTCCCATGTGCCTTTTCTCTAATGCATATCTCATACCAGAAATTCCCATTTCTTAACTTGTGGGCAAAATCAAACAGGTGATTAACATCAAAAATTTGTTAAACAAACTTCACAAAACCCGACTGCCTCTCCCTACCTCAAAACCATACTCTCAATTTCCTTAACAGTATTTCTACTCCCAAACTACACCTAGCCTTCCTAAAAGTAGAGGAATTTTATTGAAAGGGTTACTAGTGTCTCTGTGAGTTTCTAATGGAGGGCATCTCAGGGAGGTGACAAAAGTGGAGAGAAGAAACTAAAGCAGTAGTTCCATGCTGTTTCAGATCTTATCACACAGGTCCTAGCCCACTGGGACAGAAGGTTAACTGACTCTTGTAAATAGCCATTACAGCCTGAAGTTTGGTCTTTGGTACATGAACTTTGGAATGCATATTTATCTGTTCAGAAAAATACGCTCTTCCCCCCCCCCCACCCCGACCCCGCTGTCTCCCTCCACCATTGAGGTTGTTAGATTAATGTTTTCTTACAAGTGAAATGCTACAATTTGTATCATACATCCCCAGCATAAAGTCCTTGAAAGCACAATCCATGTCTCATGTTCACTATATCTAACAGTCTAGCACATACCTTGGATCAAGAGCTATTCAAAATTTCATTGATTGAATTTAATTTGACTGATAAAGAGACAACTACACCCATGTGGCAAGAGGCTCTGAGCAATTGAGGAGTCCTCCCACATTTTTCTTTTATCATCAGAATGCCGTGAGTATTAACATAGTTAGATAAAATAGAGGTAAACAGGTTAGGAGAAGCTGTCTTGTTTTCACTATGGCCAACTGAAGAGGCTAAAACACTCTAGCATTAGATATACGGGGGTCTCTTTAAACAGGTTAATGATATATCCCATTGGCCCAGCAGATATATTCATTGCAAAGAATATTGGCCAATATTGGCCAATGTACCTTATGGCTGGCACCTCTTTGCACTCCCCACAGGAATCTAAGTCCCAACCTAATGGCAAGTTCCACTTACATTCTTTTGTATTCTGTTTAGGTTAGTAAACAAGATGGGATGCTTAGGAAATTAACACATGAAAATCTTTTCAGTAACTCAACCATACAGAAAAACAAGGGCTGTTGTTATAAACTTGTTCATAACAACTCACCATGGTACTTGATGGTTCTTGATAGCCAAATTAAAATGTCAGACACAACAACCTAATTCAGTCCTTAGAGGTTATTCCTTGGTTCATTCTCATTATGCCTTAAAATTGAGAATAATTCTAGGAGACATCAAATATGAAATGTGTTGCAAGATTAGGGAGGGAGAGATGTTGGTGACATTCTTTTACTCAAAAGGACAAATCTTGTTTGGTCAGATGTTAACATAGACTTCATAACCATATATGCTATGGTTAAATCAAAACAAATGTAATAAGTAGTATAGTAACGGGGATGTATTTCTCTTCAGAAGCAAAGATGATCTCACTCATATGTGGAATCTAACAAAACTTATCTCATAGAAGTTGAGAGTAGAATGGTGGTTATAAGGGGCTGGATAGTGTAGAGGGAAGTGAGGGGTGGGGAGAGATTGATCAATGTGTACTAAGTTGCAGTTAGATAGGAGCAAGAAGCTCTGGTGTGCTACTGCATAACAGGATGACCTCAGATAACAATAATGCACTGGGCATTTTACAAAGTCAAAAGAAAAAAAATTTTAAAGTTTTCACCTCAAATAAATGATATATGAGTGTGTGTGTGTGTGTGTGTGTGTTTAACCAGATTTAAACATTACACCATGTATATCTGTATCACTACATTACATGACATCCCATAATAAGCATAATTTCACTTTAGTTGTTCCAATTATTACTTTTCAAGCTAAGTAGGTTAGATAAGACATTTCTGGAATTTGTTTGAAGACAAATGTTGCTCAAACACAAAATTGCTGGGATAAGCAGAAGCAAAATGGACTGGAATGGTAAGTAAAAATGTAAGCCAGGTGAAGTCAGCAAAGAAAAAAAAAAAACAAAGTATTCCTGGGGAATGAGCATCACTCAGTCATAATTATCTATAGGGTCTTCTGGGTGTGATACACACACACTCCACAAAGCTATGCCTGTGCATTTTTATTTCTTTTCTGTTTATTCATTGAGTTCATTCAAATATTTATTCAAGTTTTTAGTGTGTGCCATATTTCCCACTATTTCCAGTATCTGTTCTAGATACCATATGAGATATTATTATGTATTTATTAAGAGGACAGACTTGGAAATATACTTCCCAAATTCAAATACCAACTCCACTACTTACTATACTTAGTAGTTGTGTGGAATTGGGTAAGTTACTTCAACACTGTGGACCTTGACTTTCTCTCCTGATAATTAGGGATAATATTAATTGATAAGGTAGCAATAAGGTCTACACTAATTAATACATGTCAATATAAACAGCACAAGCTGACACTCAGTGAATTTTAACAAACATTATCATTAGTACTACGAAAGAAAGCGAACTAGGTCCAGTACAGTCTTGCTTCAAAATGTTCAAATGAAATTGCACTTGTAGCTGGGCATGGTGGCACATGCTTGTAACCCCAGTGGCTCGTGAACTGAGGCAGAAGGATTGTTAGTTCAAAGCCAGCTTCAGCAATTTAGCAAGGACCTAAGCAACTTAGCAAGACCTGTCTCTCAATGTAATATTTTAAAACAGGGCTGGGGATGTGGCTAAGTGGTTAAGCACTCCTGGATTCAATCCCCAGTATTTAAAAAAAAAATGCAGTTTTAGATATGCACAAAAAAAGCACTTAACTAACAAGGCAAAACCATATATGCTTAGCCACAGATTACCTAATAGGTGTTCTAAGACTATCCACACAGGATGGGAGAAAGCTCTGGGGGACCAAGTGGTCAGAGATCTGACTTATTCTGTCTAGAAAATGAGTACAGTTTGAACATTTTACTACCCTCATTATTCAGACCAATTCAGTTTTAAAATAATAAAATAGCCCTTAGATCTCTAAAGTACAAAAAATTATAAAATCTAGTAATAATTTTAAAATAACCTTTAGAGAAAATTGTTCTTTGTTTTGGAGATAAGAATAAGTGCCAGTCAGCAAAACCAACAAGTATTTTTATTGACCTACCAGCCTCTTCTACATGCTGTGGATTCAACATTAAATAAAATCTACATATTCTTTGACCTGGAGGAATTGACATTGCAGTGAAGGAAAACAGAAAATAAGCAAATAAAAGCAAAAATGCAAATGACTTAGTTTTGTGTACTAAGTTGATGATAATAAAATAAAAAATTACTCAATGAGTGTGACCAGTGAAAGGCAGAAACTTTACTGAGGGATATCAGAGAAGGCCTGTCTGAGGAAGTGACATTTCAGCTGAGATTGGAATGATAACACATAGACAGCCACTATGACAATGTCATTCAATGCAAAAGACACAGTAGGTGAAAAGAGTCTAATAGAGGGTGGAAAGGAGACCAGGGTGGCTCTTCTAGGTGAACAAGTGGAGAGCGAGGGTGAAAAAGTCCAGAGGGAGGCAGAAGCTAGGCTCTCTCTACCTCAGTAAAGAGATTGAACTTTATTCTGGTTGTTGTGTTTCAGGTCAATTCTTAAAAAGCATCATAAGAAGATCTGATTTAAACTTTAGAAAGATCACTAAATGTGAAGACCCACAATGGTCATGACTGGAGATCAGAAAACTAGCAGGCTGTGGCAATAGCCCAGGCAAGAGAAGACAAAGGTCCAGAGTACCAGGATTATAGCAAAGGAAATGATAAACTGTGGCAAGATTCTGAATGTACATTGGGATTAGAACTGTCAGCAATAACCAACAGAATTGAAGTGTAAGGGGAAAAAAATGTTCTCTCAATGATGACTCTTAGGTTTTGACCTAACAGCTGAGAAAATGCTGGGGCCATTAATGGAGGTGAGGAAGGTTAAGGAAAAGGGCAGATGGGCAGAGGGAAGTGAGAGGATATAAACTGGATTTAAGGAAGGTAATTAATACTTCTGTTTCATCTTATTAAGTTTAATGTCAGACATCCTGAGAGATATGTCATGTTATTCCATATATGAATTTATAACTCAGGGGACAAATCCTGGCTACTAGTAAAATTTGAAAAATATCTTACATAAATAGTATTTAAAGTGATGGATTTGAAAAATATGTACACCCAGGAAAGGAGTATAGACAAGAAAGAGCTGAGGATGCAACCCTCAGGACTGTACCATTTAGAGGTCTGAGGCTAGAGGAAGAGACAGAGAAAGCCAACAGAAAGGGGCAGCGAAGTACAGAAAAACCAGGAACATGCAGGATGTAGGGGTCTAGAAAAGAGGACAGGCACACATGCATTGTGATGTTGCTGGTTAGTAGCACAGCCCAGACTTCTATTTTTTGTCACCTTATAAGTAATTTATATGCACCTTGAAGACAGCAGAGGCCTTAAATTATTTTATTTCTCTATCACCAACACAATTTAATGGAGCTGTCTATATGGAAACATGGGGAGAACTCATTAAGTTATTGTTGATTGATTAAACACATATGCAACACAATGAAAAACAAATTAACCTTGATATAAAAGATAATAAACTTCCATTTTTACTTACTTATAGTCCTACTGAGTTGTCAATGGATAATTTTGCGTAACATCACTTGATTATTATCTTCATGGACAATTATTGGTTAGTCACATCACACTAACCAATATCATAATGACTTATTACTTGCTTTGTAACCATGCTTCTATATCCTGACTGCAAGATTTAAATAATCTTGTGCAAAAAAAATTAGATAGACTTATAGTTATATGACTGGAAAAAAGAGTTAAGTTGAAATTCTGTCCTGAGAGTTAATGTATTATTAGGAACAGTACTGAGTATTTATGAGACACACAAAAAATATAAATGTGTACATTAACTCCTTTTAAGGATTTTATAAATTAAAAGCAAAGGCAAGGGGGAAAAAAAACTTTATAATACAAGAAAGAAGGCCATGAGTGCTAGAGTTACAAGCATTATGTACTTCCATTCATTCATAGTACTTTTGAATTTTGAAATTAAGAAATATTCAACACCTTAAACCTTAGCATCACCTCTGACCATGGTTAGAGACTTTGACATACAACAAGTCTCCTGTAGAAATCCTATAATGTATTAAAGGATGAATTTATTTAAACGTTTTAAAAATATAATGCTCATCCAACTGCCTTTAAAGGCCTCTGACCTGATGTTTACACTATAATCCTCTGCCACAGATAATTCACAAAGTCCAGACAGACAGCAAATACTCTACAACCCTAACTGACAAAGACTGAACTATGTCCATTGAAAAGTATACACTGAGCAAATGAATTACAGAAAGTCCACACACAAAAGCATGCCTTCCAAGGACGATGAGTTTGGAGGAAGGACAAATGCTGAGTCCAGCATTTGTGTATCAACTGGGATATCTCACAGGCAGAAGGTCAACAAATGAGTCTCATTATCCTCTAATGTGGGTGACAGTATAAAACTCTGAAAACCTCCAGTGAAAAACATAGTAAAACAGTCATTCAATTAAATATAAAGATCTCATTTGAAGAAACACCAAAATAATATTTTATTGTTAGGTCTCATGTTTTATCAAGTCCATTTTTAAGACATAAGTGGAGAAACATTTGTAAGGGACAATGTGGTGAGGTCATATTTCTATAATACCTGCGAATATCACTTTAATGTCCTCCAATGTGAAAAAAAATCCTTAAAAAATTGCAATGTGTGCTATATTACACACAAATTAGAAAGATTTTTCCAGATACATTGGGCTTATGTAAAGAAGTCTTTCCACTCTAAACCACTGTCAAAAACCCATGATGTAAGCTGAGCAGGCTGGTGCATACCTGTAATTCCAGTGTCTCATGAGGCTGAGGCAGAGGATTGAAAGCTCAAGGCCAGCCTCAGCAATTTAGTAAGATACTCAGCAACTTAGCAAGACCCTGTCTCAAAATGAAAAACATAAAAGGCTGAGGATGTATCTCAGTAGCAAAGTGCTCCTGGATTCAATTCCCAATGCAAAAAAAAACATGATGTACAATAAGAACATACAGCCCTGATATTGCCTTCTAAATTCAGATAAAGAAGTGACTAAAAACATGGCCTGCCTTAGTATGATCCTCTTTCTGCCATTTACTAATTTTTACTATTGGACAAGTTAGTTTTTTGTGTCTCAACTTCCTCAACCACAAATTGAGGACATAACTTTGTTTTGAGGATCCTGTGATTAAGTACATCCAGAGTGCCTAGAAAATAACCAGGCATATAAAAAAATTAAAGTTTCTCCACTTCAACAGTTCAAAATAGAAACAAATTTGACTTATAAAAATTAAGGAATGTTTTCAGGAACAAGGCAAGGATGTCTCCTCTCAACACTTTTTTTCATAATTGTACTGGACGCCCTGCATAATGCAATAAGAAAAGAAAGGGAAGAAAAGGTATACAAATTTGGAAGGAAAAATAAAAGTTGTTGCAAATGACATAATCATAATCATCTATGTAGAAAATCTGGAAGATTTTGTTGTACTTACAGCAATGTTTAAGGGTATAAGGTTAATTCCCCAAAGTAAATTGTTTTCCTATATATCAGAAATGAATAAGTGGAATTTTAAATGAAAAAACAATACCATTTACTTGAGCATCCCAAAAAAGTTATATCCTAGGATAAAAATCTAAGAAAGATCTATATAAGAAACTATAAAATGTATTAAAGAAATCAAAGATATAATAAACGGACAGATTTTCTA
Source organism: Callospermophilus lateralis (assembly GCF_048772815.1). Taxonomy (NCBI): domain Eukaryota; kingdom Metazoa; phylum Chordata; class Mammalia; order Rodentia; family Sciuridae; genus Callospermophilus; species Callospermophilus lateralis. The sequence goes on along the minus strand of NC_135312.1, from coordinate 55,539,078 downwards.
TATTCATGGATAGGAAAATGATATTGTTCTGATGTTAGTTCTTCCCAAGTTGATTAATAGATTCAATGTAATATCCTAGTGAGTTATTTAGTAGGTATTGACAAAGTGAATCTGAAGTTTATATAGAGGTCAAAGATCTAGAACAGCCACAGTATTGAACAAAATCAGAGAACTGACCTTACCTTATATTTTGAAAAAAAAATTTTTTTAGTTGTAGATAGACACAATACCTTTATTTTTATATGTTGCTGAGGACCAAACCCAGTGCCTCACATGTACAAGGCGCACGCTCTATCACTGAGCCATAACCCCAGACTCCTGACACTACCCTATTTTAAGACTCACTATAACCCACAGTAAACAAGCAGAAGAACAGGCAAGTAGATCAAAGGAACTGAAAGGAGAACCAAAAAATGGACCCACATATATATAATCAGCTAGTATTGACAACTAATCTTTGACATAGGACTAAAAAAAATACATTGGAGAAAAGTTTGTGTTTTCAACAAATGGTGCTAGAACAGGGAAACATCCACATTCAAAGAACTGAATATAGACACAGACTTTATAAATTTCATTAAAATTAACTTAAAAAAATATTACAGACCTAAGTTTAAACACAAAACTATAAAACTCCCAGGAAATTATATAAGATAAAATCTAGAAGGTCTCAAGTTTGGCAGTGACTTCTTAGGCATGCAGGGGTTTTTTTGCCTTCATGAATAAATTCTTTCAAAATGAAAGAACTGATAAGCTAAACTCCATTAAAATTAAAATGTTCTTCTCTGCAAAAGACACTGCCAAAAGAATGAAAAGACAAGCCATAGACTTGGAGAAAATATTTGCAAAAGACAACTGATAAAAAATTGTTATCAAAAATACACAATGAATTTTTAAGACAGTAATAAGGCAACATCAACATGATTAAAATATAGGTCAAAGACACTTCAACCAAAGAAGATATAAAGATGGCAAATAAGCATATGAAAAGATGTTCCACATCATATGTTATCCGGAAAATGCAAATTAAAACAACAGTGAGATACTACTACACACTTATTAGAATACTAAATTCCAGAATGGTCACTACAGCAAATGTCAGAAAGCATTTGGTATAAAGGAACTCTCATTCATTGCTAGCAAGACTGCAAGATGTACAGCCACATTAGAAGATAGTTAGGAGTTTCTTAAAAAACTACACATACCTTACCCTTACCATATGATCCAGCAATCGCACTCCTTGCTGATTACCAAGAGGAGTTGAAGACATATTCACACAAAAACCTGGGCACAGATGTTTATAGAACCTTAAATATTTGTAGAACATCAATTCGTAATTGCCAAAATTTGGAAGCTGTCCTTTAGTAGTTGAGTGGATAAACAAACCACAATATATTCAGACAATGGAATTCTATTCAGTACTCAAAAGAAATAAGTCAATCCATAAAAAGTCATGGAGGAAATTTAAAGGCATATTATTAGGTTTAAGAAGCCCATCTGAAAAGGTTATATACCCCATATGACTCCAGCTATATGACATTATGGAAAAGGCAAAATTATGAAGATAGTAAAAAGATCACCAGAGACTGGTGAGGAGGGAAAGATGAAGGGCAAAACAATGAGGATTTTTAGGACAGTGAAACTACTCTGTGTGGTACTAAAATGATAGATATATACCATAAACCTGTCCAAACCCACAGAACGCACAACACCAAGAATGAACCCTGATTAATGTAAACTATGAACTCTAGGTAATAATGAGGTGTCCTTGTAGAATTATCAATTGTAACAACTGTGCCATTCTGGTGAAAGATGTTGGACACATAGTATAAGGGATAAGGGAAAATGCAAAGTCTCTGTATTTCTGCTCAATTTTGCTATTAACCTAAAAGTGCTCTAAAATATACCCAAGTTTTTAATTAAGGAAAGTTACATTCTTTCACAGTTACTCTATTTACAAAACACACCTGAACCCTCACACATCACACACAACTAACACAACTAACACACACATATACAAATATACCTATATGTAGCCAAGTAAATTAAAACTAATTTTGCTTTAAAAATTTATCTACATCTCCCCACATATTTAGCAAACCCCAGGGGTTTCACAAATTCATGAAATAAATAAAGACCCAAGCTATCACATATAATGGGAAAAATCCATCAAACAGATTAATCATTCAGCATTATTTCTTCTCTTATTTATAAATCATATTAATTTATTAATCTGGTATCTTTTTGTTTCTATTCCACTATTAAATATATTTTTAGTGTTTACTCATATACCTTAGTGAAGCTTTTTAGAGAAATCTTGAGTTCATTTTAAAATACATTATGCTTCTTTGAAATATTCATTGTTTTACTTAATCAGTCCACAAATATTTACTGAGTACCTACTGGCAGTGTGCCAGGAATTGTACAATAGTTAAAGGCAAAATTGCCTAATCCCAATGAGCAGTGGTTGAATAAAGCCACCAGTGAATATGTTTTGATAAAATCTACTGTGTGTATGGAGATTATAAATGCACATGATTACAGTACTAGAATTCAACAGTTTGCAAAAACCTTTGGAAATAAGAAAAGAAATTTTATTTATTTCAAAATCCATGGGAATAACTTCCCATTTTTTTGTTTCTTAATTAAATATTTTTTATATAATGAAAACTGACCATCTTATACTTTACTGAATGTACATTATTCTTCAATTTTAATATGCTATCTGTTGTAGATAGAGCATCAATTTAATAAATGTTGGAAGGAAAGGAAAGGGGGAAAGATGCATAACACTAAAAATCAACTGCAAGAGCTTCTTAAATTTAGAAATATTGCAATGATAAAACAAATGTTCATCTGACATTAGGAAACTGTGACATCTTAAAGGTCATTTTTTAAATTGATATTTATTTCCATCCAACAGGATTATTTGTGCAAGTCAGTTTGGGGCAAGAGTATAAATATAAATGGCCCTGTTCTTAGAAATTCATAGACTTAACTTTTTCTGGGAGAATCTAGCAAAATTCATGCTTTAAATAATTAATTTTTGCAACTTAACAATAAATATCAGAATTGATAACCTGATTTTAGCATCTCAGAAATCACATGTACCTTCTCATACACTCTATCAATTTGGAATATGCATCAAATTTTTCGATCACTGTATTGTGATGATCTGGTCTCAGCTTAAGGAATTTTAAAACTAAAGTTTGGCAAATTATGTGTTTACCTTAGCAAGCTTTCTATTCTAACCAAGAAATTGTAAAGCTAATGAATTCAGGACATGTTTTAACAGAAATTAATTCAACTCAATTTACACTTAAACAAAAAATGATATTCTAAGAGCTTGGAAAAATAAACTAAGATATATTTAATAACACTAAAATACTTAGAGAATCAGGAAAAGTAGAAATAATATGACAGACTTCATTTCTTAGACCTAATGACAATAACCCTTCTATAATATACATCCTTTAAAAGACTGAAATATATGAGAGAATATACAGAAGTCCCTTAAAATTGTCTTCTTAGCTCCCATAACTTTCTTAATTAACATAGAAATGAGTTACTGAAAAAAAATTCATGAAAAGTAGAAACCCACAAAATAATGCTAAAATGATTGGCTGGTGTATTGTACATGAATAATAAATATTTGTCCAGTGAATGAGAGAATGAGTGTCTCACTTCACATTCTAACATCCTCATTTAAAATAAATGCCTCAGAAAAATTAGAAATTTGTATATGCAAAGCATCTTTAGAGTGACTTTGAACATGAAAACTTTGAATATTATATCTGCAACTACTTTTTCTTTATCTTTATCTCTAAAGACAGCTCTTTTTCATCACAGATATGTCTTTGAACATAGGAGAGTGGCATAAAAGTAAACTCACTGAGAGTTAACAAGAGTTTCAGTTGACCCCAATAAAGAATTATCACATAAGAAAATCTTTATAGGAAAAAATAAAAAATACTTTTATAGAACTGACCCTATAAGTAGTAGCTCTCCCTTAAAACAATACAATTTTTCCACTATGGTGGACATGTGATTATTCACATCATAGTATATTCAAATCAAGTATATTTGTAGCCTTGAGTAAGCCAAAGCTCTCAGATCTCAGTTCAACTTTGTGGATCTCTATAACCCACGGGCTCAAATAATTTGGATATTTCATGACCCTTGCTGAATTATGGTGACCAACATTACTAAACTAGATCAAGTTGACCTACCTACTAGATTACTTAAAGTGATATTACACAAATAACTAAATTTATTTAAATCTTGATTTCTTCCTCCATAAAAGGAAGAGATTGTGCCAGATGACTCATAGTTTCTTTTCTATAATTTTGTTTCCTTTGAAACCATTATAAATGATAGCTGTTCCCCTCATGTCTAAAAACCAAAAGAAATTACTTAGAGTCAGGGCCGAGTAGCATAAGGCAGGGGAAGCAGTCTTCACTCCCCCAAAGAAACCCCTAAATAGCACTTAATGATGGACCAGACCCTGAAAATATGCATATATTTAATCTACACAAAAAGGTAGTACTATTATTATGCCATTCAACAAATGAAGAGCCTGAAGCATTAGGCCAAATAATTTTTTCAAGAGTGAACAATTAGCAAGTAATGGGGTCAAGATGCAAATTCAGGCGGTTTTGGCTTCAAAATCAGTGCTATTAACTACTCCACTCTGCAGCATGCCTAGAGTCACAGAAACCTCATACTTTATCCACATAGAAACACTGATCATTTGAGACCTATAGAACTCTTTGCGTTTCCCTAAATATTAACCAAAGGCAAAGAGTAGGGCTGAACAAATATTGTGTTGTCAGAGTTCCAAAAGAAAATGTGACTCAGAACTCCTGACACTGCAAATTTAATTGACACTCTGGTTAAAAGTAACCAGAAGTAACCTATCTTTGCAAAAAATAAGTAAATAAATAAAAATTTTGAAAATAAAAGGCCCATGATTAATTCAGATCTTTTTTTGACAATCCTTATTATTATATTCTGAATTCCCATCCTCCTCTTGAAAGCCTTCAATAGACTTTGTTTCTTTATTATAAAACATTTCTCACTGAAAACCATAGGTTCTTTGAGAATTGGGACTTAAACCATCTTAATTCTTCCTCTATCTCCATTGAGCAAAATATTGCACATTCAATAAGTATTTCTTAAATAAGTGAGCACATATGCAACAAGTGTCCTCTGAATTAAAAACAAAAATTTTTCAATTATTTTTTTAGAAAAGTTATTCATTTTCTACTGTTTCTTCTCCTTGCAACAAAATAAATACATTTAATAGAGAGAAATGTTACCCAAAATATTTTAAATGATCAAATTACTGGTTTCAGAAATAGTTTGATTCCTACACATGGCAAATCACAATCTAAATCTTCAGAAACAAACTAAATTTTTATGTAATTCTAATATATTCAATATTATCTTCAAATAAAGATAATTGAATAATTATCTTTCAAAATAAAGATAAAAACATACATGAATATGAACTTAGGTTATACATTTTAAGTCTTACCACTTAAATTCACAAAGAAAAATTAAATCTTTTGTTTGACAATGATTTTTTGCTCAAAATATGACCCTCATAATTTAATTAAATAGGAATTATCTTTAATTACAGGACCTAACAAGAATGGTAACACTATCATCTATGCAACAAATTATTTGTAGAACATTAAATAGAATTCTTCTAACAGCACTGGAAGGCAATGAGGAAAGCCTAACAAGAAGAACAAACTTGCCCAAAGTTCAAATGCTAGTAAAGGATAGAGCCAGGATGAAAACCTGGTTCTTCTAAGTCTAGTATTCTCCTATTATCCTAATATTCATTTAAAATATGCAACCCAATAGAATAATAGACTTACTAACTAGTTCACAAATATCCAAGAAATATGTATGTTAAACATAGATGTCAAATAAAAGAGTGTGAGAGTGAAACATCTACCACCCCCCACAAAAAAAAAGCTTTATTTTTTATGGCATGTGAAAGGATGAAACCAGGTGATTACAACTAACAGCAGATAATAATTGTGATTTTGTTACACATTATAAAGTGAAATGCAGATCTGTCTTTCACAAACCATAAAAGAAAACAGATAACTGATCCCTTGAAAAATGGAAAGGGGGAAGCCTAAATGATAAACCTGAAGGTAATCATGTAGTGTATGTTCTTGCACATTAAAACCCCTATTTAATGAGTTTGATGAGGTTCAATCTTAACTAATTTATCTTTAAAATTTTCTTTGACTGTTTGTTGACTGGTATACAAAAGACCTTTCCAATTAAAGGTGGAACATCTAGTTTATAAGACATAATTAAGATGTATTTCCATTTTATCTATAAAACAATAAATTCCTAAACTTGAATTTAGCATCAAGTCAAAAGCCCAATCCTATTATTTACAAGGAGATCAGGAAGGATCCCTATTAACTGCATTCAGCCATCTATCAGTAAGTTGAATAATCCTGACTGATATGAAATCGTAGAAAGATAATTTAAAATGGTGGAGCATGAAGACAAGCAAATAAGATACAGTTACCCAGCTTTAAGAACCAAGTAACCTGAAGTAGAATTAAGTGATTGCCTGAAACTCAAGGTAAAGGTTAATAAATCAAATGTAGGGGGTGGGTCTCAGATTAATAAAATTGTACATCTGCTAAAAGGGCATAAAGGTTATCACAGCTTCTCTAAACAAATTCTAAAGCCCATGCATGGTAACCTTTGAAATTTTAACAGAACATCACCAGAGTTGCCCTGATTGGATTTGCTTATATGCCACTGTTCGTAGAACTTTGAACTGGCCATTTTTGTTTGGAAACTTGTAGATATTGTATCTCTTCAACTTAAACAAACCCTTGGACATACACACATGCTGTTTAAGGGGTTTTGTCCCCTGAAACAGTAAACTTCACTGGTTAGGAATGAAATGGAAGAGTACAGACCAAAGCTTGTAACCTTCATGTTCAAAAACTACCCATATTTCCATTTTCTCTGGCACCTACATTTCATATAAAAAGACATCTCTACCTTTCTGCTTTATCCTTCAAGAGAATGATCCTGTATGATCTTGAGTTATAGCTACTTACAAATAATGCTAAAATATGGTATCATAAACTTCATTTGCTTTGCTTTATAATATTCTGCATTAAAATGCAAAGGTGTTCTTAGATTTTCTAATAGTGTAATTCTGTTGTACTGTTGGATTTTCTTGAAACATCATAGGCTTATTTTTATAGGAAAAAAATGTAACCTTTTGATCAATTAAAGCCACATAATTATATACCAAAGGCACTTTCAATCATTTAATTAAATAAATGAAATTAATTGCCTTTAAGTATTGACAATAGTGTTAATAATACTAATAATATTAATTGGCTGTGATTACTAGTATTTATTTTGGAGTGAAATACTAAAGAGAAAATGAACAACCAAGGTAAATTCTAAAAAGATCCAGTTATCCTTTCCTTACTAAGAAATTTTAACATATTTGTGTTTAACATCTTTTTGTTTTACATTGTTCTCCTACTTCCGAGTAGACTGAAATTAGGGGAGTTCAGAGTAAATATAAATATTAACACTGCGAAAATTGCCTTTTCCAAACATTGGGGTAACATCATAGCCAGAAATAGAGACAATTCAAGTAACTATTATCACTCTTTCATGTCCTAAACTTTTAACTCAATAAAAAGAAAAGATATGAAGTAAAATCTGAGATCTGAGATCTAACCTAAACATCCATTTGATAGAAGTCAGGTTGTATGACCATTCCATAATGCAAGAGGTCTTTCCCTCTACATCTTAGTCTAACTTATGCACTATTAAAACTCATTGATCAGTTACGTAGATATTCTAGTTATTTACTTGGTGGTAAAAAAAATGTTTTAAAAGCATTTTAATCTGCATGTCATTAGATAGATCATGGACCATCCAGTTCACCACAGAACCTCACTCCCAACAGTTCCACCCTGGCTTAATTCACACATTTCTGTCATACCACTCTCCATCATTGCTCTGAAACTGCATTCAAGTCACTAGTCAATCCCAATGAGAAAGAACTGGCTGCAAGTTCCATGCATATGAAAGGACACAGTCAATGGCATTTGATTAGCCTCTTTCACATTGATCTCAGTGAAACCATGTCCTTTTTTCCCCTATATTTTTATTGGTGCATCATCATTGAACATAATGGTGGGATTATTGTTCTTACATATTCATATATGTACACAATAAACCAATATAATTTGGCCAATATTCTCCAGTATTGAAATCATATTATTCTTATTCCCCATCTTCTTTGTGAAAAATGTGTGCACTTTTTTATTTGCTCACAACTCTTTGTATCTTTTATCTTTTTGTGTTTCTTTGCCCCCTTTTAAACAGTCCATAAGTTTTTAATTCTTTCAATCTATTAGTACTTTCTCTTTCTCTCAGTTCTATTTTATTGTAGTGGTGTATTAAGGAGTAGATCTAATTCACACATAAGCTATCTTGCACATTACTCCCACAAATACAAATACCTTTCTGGAATTTGATATGCATTTGCTTATCTTACAAAAACTTACAATGGCTCTCCATTGCTTATAAAATAAAATCCAAACTATAATAATGTGATTGGCTCTGTGTTAAGTACAGAAAGAGAACAACCTAGAAGTGAAAGTCTTTCATAATCTGAATCATTCAGCCAACATAGGTGACAAATGCAAGCTCTTTAAAGCAGTGAAAGATCAACAGATGGGTAAAATATAAGGCTCCAAAGAGAAGGCTGCTGAGAGCCATAGCCAAGTAGGAATGACGCATGGCATTTTTGCTTTGAAAGGTGACCCTGCTGGATTAGGGTGGATCCAGGTTTAGGGTGGATCCTGCTGGGAATAGGGCAGCTCCAGGATTAGGGCATATCCTGCTGCCTCAGGCACCCGCACCTGGAGTTCCCATGGAGTTCTCGTGGGGTTCTGAGAGAATTGGTACACAGAGTCTGGTGGAGGGAGTGTATTTTTCCCAGAACGTGCATGTAGAGGGCCGGTGAGAGTTCAGGAATAAAGAGTTGCTGTTGGAATCTACAAGTTTTTGTGGTGGCTCAGTTATTTTGTGCCCAGCCAAGCTGGAGCTCTGGATATCAGCTGTCATAGATTTGAGTCAAATCATCTTCTTTTTGGTCTGTAGAAATCGCTTTGGTTAGTCTCTCTGGAATCCAAACCGGCTACTATTCTCCCTGTGGAAACAAACAAACAGAACCCCAACTCCAGACAATCACTGGGTCAGGACCTTTCCATTGTCCTGTTAGAATATCCTTCCAAAGTACCTTAGGCTTATGTACATTTTTTGGACACATATGCCTTTCCGCAGCACTGAGCCCTGACAAATCCAAATTTTAAAAGTTTAGAGTAAAAAGGGTTATTTTAAGTTTATCTTTGGGGGATATATACCCCTTCCCAATTCCCACTTTTTGCTTTAATAAGTACATTTTAATAGTTTGATGAGCTCTTTCAACTATGCTTTGTCCCTGTGGATTGTATGGGATTCCTGTTAAGTAAAACATTAACTGATTTTTCTTCAGGGATGATGTTCCAAAATATCCTATATGCATCCTTTGGAAATTTAAAGATCCTTTTAAATTTAAGTCTTCCAAAAGCATTTTGCCTTAGTTTTTAGAATTACTTTAGTCCTTTTAATTTTTTGATGTGGTTTTAAACCAATTTCCTTCTAGTTTAATGTTTTCTAAATTGGCTCTTGTCTATAAATTTTAACACCCTCATCTGAGACTTCTAATTTCTGCACCATCAGAAATTAAAGTTGATGGGCTTTTTGAAAAAAATTACTAATAATCTCCTTGTACTTCTATTTTATCCAATATTTGACTTTAAACTTCTCTCTTCTACCTTTTTCTATCTTGAATGTCTGTATCTAATAGTTGTCTTAGCTTTTTGCATTTTCTATCTGAAATACCTTTACTTGACATTTTCAACCATTTTCTATCTTATTTCTATCTTCTAGTTTTTTTCCCCCCCTAAGGTGTGTACATTCACCCTTAGTTGCTTTTTTTCCTCCTAGTTTTCTGTTGTTTCCTATTTTGTGGGTTTAAAATTCTTGTCTTCCTACATCTTCTCTATCTTCCTACATCTTTTCTATCTTTTTTTTCACCTTCCTGTGTTTCTGTCTTCAAAGTTTTTCACTTTAAATTTTTAATATTCTTTCTCCAAATTGCTTTTATCCTATTATCGTCCCACTTTCATGTTTTTTTTTTAAGTAATGCTTTTAAGATTAACTAGGCTTTGAATGACGCAATCTTTCCTCCGTCATGAAGGCATCTCGACCACCTTCAATTTAACCTTTTAAAGCCTTCCAATTATCATCTATACTGTACTTTTAAATGTACTTTTTTACCACCTACAGCTTCACTCTTTTAAACTAGGCTTAGATTCTGTTTAAATCGCTTAATGTTAGTTTACATGGCTGCCCTTCAACTAAAGGCCTTTTTTTTTTTACTCCATTAAGAAGCTTTGTCTCAATCTGCCATGTACAAATACCTTTTTCTTCTTTCTTCCTTTCTCAAGCTTTTAAAGTTTAGTTTCCTCAAAATCTTTTTAAATGACATTTTACAACTTTTTACTTTACCACACAGAGATTATCTCATCTAGAAACATTTCCTTTTTTATCCTTTATATTAAAATATATTTCCACTTCTTGAATCTTTTTATATCTCTTTTGAAGCCATTAACCCTTTTTAAAAATTTACATTCTGAAACAACCCTTATAAAATTTCTGAATTTAGACAAATTACTCCACTTTAATAAGATGAAATACTTTCATTTTTTTTGATACTATAATACTATAATTGAAACCCAACTGAAACTTCTTATACTCTTTGTATATAAATTACACCTGATAGAATCTTAACTCTTAGTAATCTTGTTTCAGCAAAGACACAGACAGAAAGAAATATTAAACTTTTTTTTTCATTTACCAATTTATGAAAACACACATAATGTTTACTTGATTTTATATTTAGTGGTTGATATTTTAACACTTTAGCTTTGTAAATTAATCAGATGTCTGTAAAAACCAAGATCTTAGACAAATATAGTAAACAGAACTAGCCATCTCTTTCTTGTTGAAGAAAAATCTTTTTATAAGATACCATGATGGTCCCATTGTGATATATTTAACAACTTCTCTTTAAAAAGCCATGGGCTACATTTTTGTATTGTATCAACATATGCCCTTATTGTTCTTGGTCTTACTGGGGTGCCTCCTTCCTCTAACAATTTCTCTTGCTAGGGGGCAAACAACTTCAAACTTTGAGTCAACCATTTTCCCCAGTTTGCCTGAGAAAGTTCTAGGAACAGGCAACTTGAAATAAAAACAAAATAAATCAAAACAAGAACACATTGTTTTTTTAAATGGTCACCCATTCTTTCACTCTCCTTCAGGGGCGAGCAATTTCACTTACTCCCAAGCTTCAAGCGTTCCCTGCACAGGCTGCCAAATGCACAGGCAACTCCAAGCTTCAAGCGTTCCCCGTATGGGCCACCAAATGTCGCAGTCTGGCTGGGCACAAAATAACCGAGCCATCACAAAAACTTGTAGATTCCAATAGCAACTCTTTATTCCCGAACTCTCACCACCCCTTTACACGCACGTTCTGGGAAAAATACACTCCTTCCACCGGGCTCTGCGTACCAATTCGCTCAGAACCCCGAGAACCCCACGGGAACTCCAGGTGCGGGCGCCTGAGGCAGCAGGATATGCCCTAATCCTGGAGCCGCCCTATTCCCAGCAGGATCCACCCTAAACCCGGAGCCACCCTAATCCAGCAGGGTCACCTTTCAAAGCAAAATGCCATGCGTCATTCCTATTTGGCTATGGCTCTCAGCAGAAGGCTGTACACAATTGATGTCTAATGTTTATTAACAAGCAAAAGAGTAAGCAAAATCAAGGCAAGGAGGTATAGAGAAGAGATAAGAAATAGGCCGGGCATAAAAAAGCTGGCGATACAATCATGTTAATGGACCAAAGCAGGTAAACTAAACGAAATGAGTCAGCATGAACCAGATGAATATACATCCACAGAAATTGGGTGAAGATATAATGATCTGCAAGAATCTCTCTCTAAAGGAAGAGAGAAGAGAACTTTTGAAAGAGAGAATACAATAATTTCTGAAAAATGTTAGGGGTGAAAGCTAATTTATTACAGGCAGGAAGAAGAAGGCAGAGGAAAATAAATAAATGAAACATGAATACATACATTTAATGAGGATAATTTTTTTAAAATATTTTTCTTTTTTTATTTCCCTATATGCTTTGGGGAAGATTAAAATGTTATAGCAGGAATGAAAAGAGAAAGAAATGTCAATATCCATCTATCATTATAGAGTTTTCAGGATGCAATAATCTTGAGACCTTTTTTTGCTAGAAGAGAAAGATTTTACACTTTAATTTTGTTCATCTACATATCAAAAGCAAAAGCTGAATGGTCTCAATCTTTTGGTTTTGTGTTTTTATGTCATTTTTGTTGATTTCTTCTTTTATAGGCTGTGGATAAAACTCTGAATGTAAATAAGAGACATTCCATTCTACCTAAAATTAAAATAGGGAGTCTTTTCAGAGGAAGAATAAGTAAAGCAAAAGAGAAACTCAAAAAGAATGACAATAGGAAGAATACTTCCTACTGTCACCACTAAAGGGAAGTAAGATGAGGGAAATTTAGATAGGATGAGGAGAAAGCCAAAAACAATTTTGCACCACTTCTCTTCTTATTTGGAAATTTCAGAACAATTCTCTCTCAAAGTAACTGCCTGGGCCAAACCAGGGAAGCCCTTGGAGAGTGGATATAAATACAATTACTTAGTGACAAGAGGGTTCTTAAACGGTCTTAATCACTGTGCCTTGAATATTTATAATCACATGCCCCATGAATGGATGAGAAGCATATTCACTAAGATCATACGCCAGCTCATGGGTCTGAAATTGGTGTAGGACAGCAGTATTTGGTAAATTCATCTGCCATACAGTCTTCACACATCTTCACCGTTGTGAGATTGAATCCTGGCCTTTTCAGCTATACAGAGTTTGAAAAATCAACCCAGGATAGTTCACTGTGTGGATAGTACCTTGTAGAATCCTATGCAATAAGATAATTAAATTCAAGTATAGTGAGAAAAGATAAAAAGTACTTTAGAGTAGTGAAACGTAGAACCATATAAGATAGTGGTAAATCTTAATCATCCTTTTGGGTGAGCTCCAGATTAGAAAAGAAATAAAGTCCTGAAAATGACCATCATTCTGTCCTTGTGATAACATTGTCTTGGGATAAGAACATGGTGTTCTGGAAAGGTCTCAGGCAGACTAGCCCATGTCATTAGAGGGTAAAAGTCCCTTGGCAGGAGTTTATCACTAAGTCCAATATCACATGGAAAAAACATCTAGAACATTCACGATGTATCTTCTCCCAGAAAGCCTATCCACACTTTTGTCTGCTCTGATCTCTCCTACAAAACTTTATCAATCCTAATGAAACCTTGTTGGCTCTGGACATGAAATACCACAGGAATTAAAGGTCACATATGACCAAGCTAAAGAACTCACTCTCACTCCAAGTGATACCAGCTTCCAAAAAAAAAAAAAAAAATCCTGGGACAAGTATCCCTTCCTTCTGCTTCTTCCATTTCTATTTCCAGGATTTCCACATCACTCTCAATAAAATTGTCATGTTTCCTGTATTTCAAACAAGTCTCTGCATTTACTTCCAAAGTAAAGAGTTACTCAAATTCTTTTTTTTCTTGTGTGACTCCTTTTCTCACTAGCATGGAAGAGTTCCTACCCTCTGAACCTTTATTTATTCTAAGTTTGTTTTTCAGTGGGACTTTAAACTATCTTTCCATGCAAGAAGTATAAGTGTATAAATGCTGCAGTTTGGCTGGGCACAATTCAGGAGCCACTTGGCAAAAGAAACAAACTTTATTTTTAGAACCACACATGCCAAACAAAACAGCTCCTCAGGAAAAACCCTCAGAGCCTAACTGCCACCACCAGTTTCCCACAAGCCTCTCTCACAACCACAAGCCTTTCCACCTCCCACAATCCTCCTGCTCTTGAGGCTGATTGGCTGGGTCATGTGGGCGGAGCCAAAAAAGTCCCCCAATGAGCAGCTCCATGGTCTGAAAGGGCAGGGAAACAGTCCAATGAGCATCACCGCAGAGGAGCCAATCAGCTAGATGTTGCTGGGGCCGCTGTGAGCCAATCATCAGCTGGCAGTCTGAAAGTTTGCTGAGGCCCCTTCGGCTGTGGCTCTCAACATCTCCCCCTCTCTGTTTAAACAACAAACATGTGGCTTAGGGACCGTGCCTGCCTTAGGTTGTCTAATAGTACATATGGTCCTTACCCGTTATCGGATGAGTTGACCTCAAGGCGTCAGCCTCCTGTCTTAGGTTGGCACCATTGCAACTGGATCTTACCTGTCACTGACTACCAGTCCAGTATACAGCCACACCTGTGGATAGGTCTTTGTACCAGCGGGGGGTGGGGGTGGGTTGAGGTTCTTTGCCTCACCTCTGTTGGCCCCCAAATTTTAGCTGAAGGATCATGACAAGCAGAAGGGAGGAAGATATACCAAGCCAATTGATGGCTCCTTTTGGAAAAATTGTACCACCGATGACATCATCAGCAAAAATACCCCAACACTACCACAAGTCGCTGCACCAACAGATAGTTCACAATGCATATAAGTGATACATAGTCCAGGCAAGTTCTGCAAGCAGTTCAGTGATGGCTATTGCAGAAGCTGTAGATTGGTTTTATCTTTGTCTTCACCGGCACTGGGATGAAGATAGGGATTCTGGCAATAATGGCTAAAGAAAAAATTATATAATATTCCAGAAGGCACTAAAAGAAAACAATTTTCTTAACAATTTACATTATTTTGAATAGAATTATTAAATATAATGAAAAGGAAAGGTGAAAGTAAACAAACAGATCTGTTAACCTCCTTTTTTGTTCACACATTAAAACAATCCTCAACAGTTGTTTACCCAATTTAAATTAAACCATTTAAATCACATGAAAAAAAAATTTGGATCCATTTTTTCATGAGGGCTCATCATATATGATATATGGACATACGTACTTTCAAAAATATAACACAAAACACAAGTGTGCACACATAATATAATACATATAACACATAACATAATAGTAAAGGCCTTATAACTTTTTACAGGTGAAATCTCCATTGCAATGTTTAAAAACTCTATAGTCAAAAAAATAGAACTGATCAGCAAAACATTAACCTAGGTCTGTATGAGCTCAAAAAACAAAATAGAACTTCATGATATGGGAAAGGGCAATAATAAAATAGATATTGAAAAAAGCATCCTGGTTCTGTCGCAGATGTAAGGGTAGCCAAACTGGAGTTCTGGATATCAGCTGTTATGGATTTGAGCCAAATCATCTTATTTTTGGTCTGTAGAACCATCTCATTATTAATGGCTCTTAAATCTTGTAATAATCTCCATTTACCAGATTTCTTTTTGATGACAAAAATGGGAGTATTATGGGAGATACAGAAGGTTGTATATGTCCTTCCGCTAATTATTGTTTGACCAGGTCATGGGCTGCTTGTATCTTTTCTTTAGTCAGGGGCCACTGAGGAACCCATACTGGTCTTTCTGATTTTCAAGTAATTTTTATTGTCTCAGTGGCCCTTTCTGAAAAATCCAACCCATGTCTGTCTGTTCCTTGATCTATTTGTATTGGCGCTGCTATAATTTGTTCTTATTTTTCTAATCTTTTTCCTTTTCTAAAACCTTGTCTAGTCATAATAGTGGGTGCATTTTGGTTGATGTTATTTGTTAATGTCAAACCTAATTGATCTAGGACATCTCGTCCCCATAAATTTACGGGAAGATGATCCAATACATATGGCTGTATAGTTCCTTCACATCCTTCAGGATCCTTCCAATCTAATACCATTGCACTTCTATGGGGATTAGTAGCCACTCCTAGGCCTCGAAGCGTTTGAGTAGCTTGTTTTAATGGCCAATGTTTTGGCCATTCTTGACGAGAGATGATGCTAAAGTCTGCACCTGTATCCAGTAGCCCATTAAATTCATGTCCTTGAATATTTAGTTTTAGCATGGGGCGAGAATCTAAATTTAAAGAAAGCATAGCCCACCTGTGAAGCCTAATCCCTTGGAACCTCTTTCTACAGTACAACTGGATAATTTATCATGTAGGCTGGGTATTATTAGTAACTGTGCTATTCTATCTCCTGGTGAAATTACTGATATACCCTTTGGAGAACTGGCTATAATTTTTATTTCACCTTCATAATCGGGATCAATTACCCCAGGACTTATCATAAGTCCTTTTAGAGTAGAAGAGCTGCGTCCCAATAATAAGCCTACTGTTCCTTTGGGAAGAGGTCCTTTTACCCCTGTGGGAATGATTTGAACTCCCATCTCTGGAGTTAGTACTGATCTGGCGGAGGTGCAGATGTTCAACCCTGCGCTCCCTCTGGTTTGTCTGATGAGGGATCTGATGGACAATGTGTCCTGGGCACTACCCTGATGGGGTTGCTGGGTTCCTCCAGTGCTCCGTATATTTGTGGTTTTGGGCCCCGGAGCATTGGGCCCCCCTGTCCATTTTTTGGCAATGGAGCCCGATGTCTATGGTGGTTTGAGAATGGCATTCATTAGCCCAATGTCTCCCTCCATGGCATCGTGGGCAAATACCCAGTATTTTACTCCTTTGATACCTAGTTTTGTTAAACCCTCCTCCTATGGGGCAATTCCTTTTAAAATGTCCTGTTTGTTCACAATTGTAGCATGTTCTTGGCCTGGCATCTAAAGCCTGTTTTACTGCAGCTGCCACAATTTGCCCTTGTTCATCAATGTCTCTGGCATCTAAAGCCTGTTTTACTGCAGCTGCCTCGTCTTGCTCTTGTTCATTAAAGTCTCTACATAATTTAATATATGTGTTTAAATCTTCATGTTTCCATGGTCTAATGACTTCTCTGCACCAACGATTCGCTTGCTCATAAACCAGTTGTTTTATTAATGGCATTGCTTGTTCTGTATTCCCCAAAACTCTGGTAGCTGTTTGAATAAGCCTATCTACAAATTCAGCATGAGATTCATTAGCTCCTTGTATTACCTTAGATAATTGACCTTGTAAACCTCCATGTCCTTGTAAAGTCTTCCATGCCCTAACTGTCTCTACAGCAATTTGTGCGTATACGCCAGGATCATATGCAATTTGTTGCTGCTGATCCTCATAAGGTCCCTTTCCTAACAACATATCTAGATTTCTCTGAGGATAACCAGCTGCTGCATTTCACCTAGCCGTCTCCTTGCAAAATTCCTCATTGGCAACCTTCCATAACAGGTATTGTCCTCCATTTAGCACAGCTTTACACATATTAGCCCAATCTGCTGGCATCATGTTCAAGTTGGTAATGGATTCGACCAAGCTTACAGTGAAGGGTGCTTGAGGATCATAGGTTGTTACAGCTTCTTTTAGCTGCTTCACTATTTTGAAATTTAAAGCATGGTGAATTCGCTGCCCTCCTACCTTAAATACAGGGCATGTTAATACTTGAGATCCTGTCTCAGGATCCCAACTATCAACTGCAGGGTATGGGGGCCTCCCAGCATATGGAGGTGGCCTTGTTAGTTGGACATTTACGTCCTCTGGTGATAGAAAGGCGTTAGTAGCAGTCTCCTGTAGAGGTGGCGCTGTTGGTTGGACACTTACGCCCTCTGGTGATAGATAGAAAGTTGTTAGTAGCAGTATCCTTTTGTAACTTTCCCCCTGATGGCTTTTTCTGCTCTAAGCTTTCTTCCTCTATCTTTGTCTGAACTGAAGGCTTTGGACTAAGCAAACCAGATACCAACGCCCACAATGTCAATGTGCCAACTGGCAGAGTTCCTGGGCTTTTCTTTTCTATTCTTTTTAAATCTTCACCATGATGGTTCCATTGTGATATATTTAACAACTCCTCCTTAAAAAGCCATGGGCTACATTTTTGTATTGTATCAACGTATGCCCTGACTGTTCTTGATTTTACTGAGATGCCTCCTTCCTCTAACAATTTACTTAACACTCTTTCGGTTTGTTTTTTACTAATTTCTGATCCCATAAATCTACTATAATACAAACCAACAAGATGACTCCAAACAAAACCGAGACAGAATGAAATAAAAAGGGAACAACAAAAAATCATTATAGCCTTTCTATCCTCCTGACATGTGCATCCGTCCTTTCTCCCTATCTGTTCCTCAGACGTAAATAGTTTTTCCTCAGATGTGAGCGGTTTTTCTTCCGTCTCACTCATCTCCAGGGACAGGCAACTTAAAACAAAAGTGAAGCAAAACAAAAGAGGAATCTTAAAATGGCTACCCATCCTCTCGCCCTGCCCTCAGGGGCAAGCAGTTCACTTACCCTCAGTCGCTCCCTGTGTGAGCCACCAAATGCCGCAGTCTGGCTGGGCACAATTCAGGAGCCACTTGGCAAAAGAAACAAACTTTATTTTTAGAACCACACACACCAAACAAAACAGCTCCTCAGGAAAAACCCTCAGAGCCCAACTGCCACCACTGGCTTCCCACAAGCCTCTCTCACAACCACAAGCCTCTCCACCTCCCACAATCCTCCTGCTCTTGAGGCCGATTGGCTGGGTCACATGGGCGGAGCCAAAAAAGTCCCCCAATGAGCAGCTCCATGGTCTGAAAGGGCAGGAAAACAGCCCAAAGCGCATCACCGCAGAGGAGCCAATCAGCTAGATGTTGCTGGGGCCGCTGTGAGCCAATCATCAGCTGGCAGTCTGAAAGTTTGCTGGGGCCCCTTCGGCTGTGGCTCTCAATATATAAGTGTATAAGAGTGTAAATGGGAAATAACCAGTATTATTGACCATTCTGAAGTCACCATGATGAACATGACCCAAAGCAACACATGCATGGTTCTACTATCCCTGTGGAGAAGTAGGTTTCAATCTTTCATGCACATAAAATCATCAGTGGGGTAACGGGACATCACTTAGTGAATCATATTCCTCCAACAACATTTCACACTGTGACTAATTAATCTTGATTTAAAAATGATCTTCCAACCATCAAAATGTTCTCCACAATGCATCAATGTAATGGAATATTATGCCTTGCAGAGAGAAAGAGAAAACTCCTTACAAATTCATATACAATGGTTTCCAAAATATTTTGTTTAGAAAAAAAATCAAAGTCAGAACAAAGTATAATATGTTACCACTTAGGTTAAAAGAAAAGAAAATGAGGAAGAAAGAGAGCATGTGGGAGGAACATAGATATTTGAACTAACTTATAATAAAGCAATCTCTGGAAGGATGCATAATAAAATGTAAAAGTCAACTTATAGGAAGAGCATCGGAAGACTATGGAACAGGCATGGAACATATAATTTCATTGAACTCATTTATGCCTTTGTGAAACATGGATCATGTTAATGTATTAGCCTTTTAAAAATAATAAATATTCAAACTGGGCCACTATCTAAGACAACAGTCATCATTTATGAATCAAATTGCTGGGAAATTTTATTCTACCATCACATTAATCATAGGAAAGTGTCTCTAATCCTAGGAAACTAATGTCTGAAATCACACATTTCAGATACCCTCTCATATAGTTTACAGAGTAAAAATTCTGAAAAAAAGTTGCTGCTGGACTTGGTCCATACCTGATCCATCTTGAGTTACACTGGTTATCATGACTGAATATGATGAGAAACCTTATTAATATTCTTCAGAAATTTCTTCTATCTTTGAACTCTTTTTCAAAATATTTTTTAGTTGTGGACAGACCTTTATTTTTATTTATTTATACACAGTGCTAAGAATTGAACCCAGTGCCTCACACATGCCAGGCAAGGGCACTACTGCTGAGCCAGAGCCACAGCCACAACCTGTATCTTTGAACTTTTTTAAAACTCAACATCAAAGCTCAATCTTTGCACATAAATTCTTTGCATTCTTATAATGATTAAAGGATGTTAGAAATAATGTTAACAAAATTGAGAAAAAGCAAAACTACTGTTTGCATAAAACACCATTTCCATTCCAGTTAGAGCTTGCCAGTGGACTATATTTATATGCAGATTATTAAACTGTGCCTCTAAGATCATGTAGTTTTCTAAGACTGGTACCATCTCTTACTCATCCTTGCAGCACTCAGTACCTAAAATAGTATCTTTCAATAGTATCTTATGTGTGTGAAACCCTGGAATGCCTTAGACATTTGACTTGATTTACTTCTTTAAAAGTATATATAGATGGGGATCCAAGATGGTGAACTAGAAGGGAGGTTGCATTCCTTGTTGTTTCATAACTTGGGATTCAAGCAGAGGAAATACTGTTTCTCTGTGAGACAGATCTCGTTGCCCACTGACCCCCTGCTCCTTGCCCCCTATTTGTCCATTGTGATCACCAGCCCTTTGCCAGTATATTGCCTTCCTTTTGCAAGCAGATCACTCGCTGATCACCAGTGACAGCCCACCAATTTCCTGTCTGCAGCCTTTAGCCTGCCCATGGCTCCCCACCCAATGTCCACCTGAGGAGCACCACCCTTTGCCTGCAGACACCCACAGAGCACCTGAACAGCGCCTTCTGCCCATTGCTGCCTGGATGTCCATTGTCAGGGCACCCACAGGTTTGGTTATACATGGCCACTCCCATTCTTGGGACACCCCAAGGGTCTGGGAGTCCAGGGACAAGGGGCTTGCAGGTTTGCTGCCACCACTGCCATCTCAGTGCACGGTTGCCTCTGTCTGGGGACACCAGCCAGGGTCTGGAGATATATTGTTGGGGAACCTGCAGGTCTGGTTGTACCTGAGGTCTTCTTGTTGGGAGTGCTGGTGGCAGCCATCTGACTGCCTCTTTGCAGGGCAACTCCTTTGTGTGAGCATATCCCTAGTAGTCTCTCTTCAAGTTGAAATGGCAATGAGATCTTCAGACTGAAGCAAGGCAGAGCCTGGGGAGTCTGAAGCCCGGGTCTGTCAGATTGCAGCTGCAACTGCATGGGCCAGTCTGTGCCTGGCAAGCCTGTGGAAAGCTGGAGACTGGTAGCAGTTTCCCTGGGGGAGCACAGGATGGAGAAACTGGAAAAAATGGGCTCTTTCCTGCCCAATGAGTCCTGAAGTACGTGGGTACAGAAGGGGCCCAGCTACAATGGTGTGAAGACTGGAATAGGGCATGAGGGCATCTTGGTATGGGCTCACCAAGTCATCTGGTCAGGCACCCACTGGACTGGAGCTACCATTAAACTTCAGACAACCCCACCTATTGGCACTAAAAGGAAGCTGAGAAAATTTCTGAAAGCTAATAGAAGCAGTTGGTCAATTTTTAATACAAACTTTACCTTTTATTTTCCCCTCTCTCAAATCTCTACCATCTTTGAATCCAAATATTTTTCATGCATCAATTTATTGAGGAGTGGGTTGTCTAAATAGTATATTACAGTTTGGTTGTGTATTCTTATATTTTTATTTATTTTCAATTTGTATGTATTTTCTCTCTCACTTATCTGGCTCCCTGGATTCTCTTTCTCACTTCTCTCATGCTAACAGCCAACCTCTATTAATTCCTCCTTTGCTCTTACTATGAATGTTTATCTCTGTCTTCTCTCCTTCTTCCTCATAAACATCAAATCCTACACTACCTATGTGCCCTCTTTGTTCATCATTTGAAACTATAAACCCATTTATAAAAATTACTGTTTACATTGTAGACAATAATTGAACACATCATTTCTGTTTATTGTGACAAAACTGTAGACACTCAATAGGAGCTATTTCATTTGAGATTGTATATTGTTTGCATTGGGTGTTGTTAATATTGCTCTCCCCCTTAAAGGTGAGGTACTACAAGACTTCAGGGACACTATAAGACCATGGGATAGAAACTACACTGCCTCAGATCCACAAACAACATGAAAAAAACAAGGAAACAAAGTGCCTGAAACAAACCAAGATGTTCCAACAATAGAATCTGTAGATAACACCGTAGGAGAAACGTCAGAGAAAGAGTTTAGAACATATATAGTTAAATTAATCTGTGAAGTAAAGGGTAATATAACCAGTGGAATCAAAGAGAAAATACAGGAAGTGAAAGATCACGTCAATAAAGCATTTGAGATTGTGAATAAAAACAAGCAGAAATACTCAAAATGAAGAAATCAATAAGCCAAATTATAAATTCAATAGAAAGCATCACCAACAGACTAGACCAATTGGAAGACATAACCTCAGGCAATGAAGACAAAATATATGCTCTTGAAAATAAAGTCAACCACCCAGAGAAGATGGTAAGAAACCATGAACAGAACTTCCAAGAAACACGGGATAACATGAAAAGACCAGATTTATCAGAATAGATGAAGGTATGGAGATACAAACCACAGGAATGCACAATCTTACCAATGGAATAATATCAGAAAATTTCCCGAATCTAAAGAATGAAATGGAAAATCAACTACAAGAGGCTTACATGACCCCCAATGTACAAATTACAGCAGACCCACACCAAGGCACATTATAATGAGAATGACTAGCATACAGAATAAGGTTAGAATTTTAAAAGGCTCTGAAGGAAAAAAATAAAATTACATATAGGGAGATACCAATTTGAATCTCAGCTTATTTCTCAACCCAGACCCTCAATTCCAGGAGGGCCCGGAATATATATATTGATATATATATCAAGCTCTGAAAGAAAAGGGATACCAACTGAGAATTTTATATCCAGCAAAACTAAGCTTCAGATTTGAAGATGAAATTAAACCTTCTTTTATAAACAAAAATTAAAAGAAGTAACAACTAGAAAGCCTGCACTATACAACATTCTCAGCAAAATATTCCATGAAAAGGAAAAGAAATGAAAATCAGCAAAGGGAGGAATTACACTAAAGGAAAAGTCAATCAAAAGAGAAACTAAGTCAAGTTAAAGACCAAAATAAACCAAAATGACCAGGAATACAAAACATATTTTCACAATAATCCTGAATGTTAATGACCTTAGTCATCAATCAAAAGACACAGATTGGCAGATTGAATTTTTTAAAAAAAAGACCCTATAATATGCTGTCCTCAAGATACTCACTTCCTAGGAAAAGCCATCCATAGACTGAATGTGAAAGGATGGGAGAAAACATATCACTCACATCGACTGTGTAAAACAGCAGGGGTTTCCATCCTCATATCAGATAAAGTGGACTTCAAGGCAAAGTTAGTCAGAAAGGATAAAGAAGGACATTTCATACTGCTTAAGGGAACCATACATCGACAAAATATAAAAATCATAAATATATAGGCCCCGAATAATGGAATATCTATGTACATCAGACAAACTCTTCTCAATTTCAAGAATCAAATAGACCACAACACAATAATACTGGGTGACTTTTTTTTAATATTTGCTTTAGTTGTAGTTGGACACAATACCTTTGTTTTATTTTTATGTGGTGCTGAGGATCAAAGCCAGCACCCCACACGTGCTAGGCAAGCACTCTACCTCTGAGCCACAATCCCAGTCCCAATACTGGTTGACTTTAACACTCATCTTTCACCACTAGATAGATCTTCCGAACAAAAACTAAACAAAGAAACTAGAGAACTAAATAATACAATCAATAATTTAGACTTAATGGACATGTATAGAATATTTCATCTATCACTGTTGAATACACTTTCTTCTCAGCAGCACATGGATCCTTCTCTAAAACAAACCATGTTATGCCACAAAGCAACTCTTAGCAAATACAGAAAAAAAATAGAAATACTACAGAAGTAATACATTCTGTCAGATCATAATGGAATGAAACTAGAAATCAAGGATAAAATAAAAAATAGAAGCTACTCCAACACCTGGAAACTAAATAACATGCTATTGAATAATGAATGGATAGAGGAAAACAGGGAAGAAATTTTAAAAACTTAAGAGATCACTGATACAACGTATCAAAATCTCTGGGACACTATGAAGGCAGTGTCAAGAGGAAAGTTCGTTACATTGAGCTCATACATTAAAAAACTAAAATGTCAACAAATAAATTACGAAATATTACATCTCAAAGCCCTAGGAAAAAAAGAAGAAATCAACACCAAAAGCAGTAGAATACAGGAAATAATTAAAATCAGAGCTGAAATCAATGAAAATTAAACAAAAGAAACAATTGAAAAAATCGACAAAACAAAAAATTGGTTCTTTGAAAAAATAAATAAAATTGATAAAACCTCAGTCACAGTAACAAACAAAAGGAGAGAGAAAATTCAAATTACCAAAATTTATGATGAAAAAGGAAACATCACAATGGACACTGCTGAGATACAAAAGATAATTAGAAACTATTTTGAAAAATTACACCCAATAACATAGAAAATCTCAAAGACATCAACATTTCTAGAGAAATATGATCCACCCAAATTGAATCAGGAGGACATATACAATTTTTTTTTAATATTTATTTATTTATTTTTAGTTTTCGGTGGACACAACATCTTTGTATGTGGTGCTGAGGATCGAACCCGGGCCGCACACATGCCAGGCGAGCGTGCTACCGCTTGAGCCACATCCCCAGCCCGACATATACAATTTATACAGATCAATTTCAAGCAAGGAAATAAAGATGCCATCAAAAGCCTATCAACCAGGATCAGACAGATTCTCAGCTGAGTTCTACAAGACCTTCAAAGAAGAATTAACACCAATAAAACTCAAATTATTCTATGAAATAGAAAAGGAGGGAACACTTCCAAACTCATTCTATGAGGCTAGTATCACCCTGATACCAAAACCAGACAAAGATACATTAAGGAAAGAAAACTTCAGACCAATATCCCTGATGAACATAGATGCAAAAAATTCTCAATAAAATTCTGGCAAATCACATACAAAAACGTATTAAAAAGATAGTGCACTATGATCAAGTAAGTTTATCCCAGGGATGCAAGGTTGGTTCAAGATATGGAAATAAATAAACGTAACTC
Organism: Callospermophilus lateralis; assembly: GCF_048772815.1. Classification (NCBI taxonomy): domain Eukaryota; kingdom Metazoa; phylum Chordata; class Mammalia; order Rodentia; family Sciuridae; genus Callospermophilus; species Callospermophilus lateralis. The sequence goes on along the minus strand of NC_135312.1, from coordinate 55,514,055 downwards.
AACACATCAATAGACTTAAGACAAGAATCATATGATTATCTCAATTTATGCAGAAAAAGCATTTGACAAAATACAGTACCTCTTCATGATAAAAACACAAGAAAAACTGGGAACAGTAGGAACATACTCAACATTGTAAAAGCTATGTATGCTAAACCCAAGGCCAACATCATTCTAAATGGAGGAAAAGTGAAAGCATTCCCTCTCCAAAACAGAAACTTTTTTGGATTGCTTCATTGGTAATTTCCTCCCTTCCTTTCTCTCTGTCTGCAAATCCTGTATCTTGAATTTTGAAATCTTGTATAAAACCTCTAGATTTCTTATCATTTACATCCCATTTCCTCAATTTCCTTTCTTTATATTTTTGTTCTACTTCTTGTGCTATTTCCTCAACTTTGCCTTCCAACTCAAATTCTTTTGATATTTCTTTTGTCTTCTATCATACTTTCAGTTTATTTTTGGTTCTTAAGTAATCATCCATATTTCTATAGCCTCCTGTTCTTATTTCATTGATTCTGTGATATCTTCTCTTATCTACAATTAACTATAGACATTTGTTCTCCTGTTACCAGCATTTCCTCTTTTCTTTGAATTGTTTATTCAAAGAAAATATTATTGTTTATTCAAAAATAATTTATTACAACCAGAGGTATGAAAATTGTGCTTTATATGTGTAATATGAATTGTAATGCATTCTGCTTTCATATATAAAAATTTTAAAAAATGAAAAAATAATAATTTATTATTTTGTTCTGCATTTTCAGTGTAAGAGATTCCTCAGCTGTCTAGTGATCCTTGGTTTTCCATAAATACTTATAAATAATATGTGTTATTGGGTAATTTTGAGACTTTGGGAAACTTATTGATTGTGTTTTGCTGGAAGGTGATCATATGCAGACATTTTGTTGTTTACTTGGATCTACTAGTTTCCTTAGAGATATTTCCTAATTTTCCTAATTATTTAAGTCTAAATCTAGTAATCAGTGTTCTAAAAAATCACTGGAGAAAAGAGGGCTGAAGTCCCACTTTTTAAAATACTTTTATTTATTTTTCTTATTTTCAGTATAGTATCTCATCCTTGCTTTCTCCTGAATACAGATATTTTCTGATTCAACAATTTTATTGAATAAATCTGTGATCTCCTGCTATAGTACAGGGAGGGTAGTTTGCGCAAAAAGGAAGGGAGATCTGAAGAGCTAACTTCTCTTTTAAATTCACTTAATCCTTTAGTTTTCCAAGCATCTTTCATGGCCATTCCAAAGTTACTGGTTTCTCTTTTTACTGATGATACCCTACGTTGTGTGGCACATGTACATTGGATTTTTATTGGCCTCCATATTCATTTGTGAGGGATGTCATAACAAAGTAAAAAAAAAACTGGAGGGCTTAAAATAACTGACATTGATCGTCTCATGATTCTGGAGACCAGAAATCCAAATCAATGTTTCAGCAGGGCAAACAATGTTCTCTCTGAAGTTGCTAACAAAGATCAATTCCAGGCCTCTCTTGACTTGTGGTACGGTGCCTAACTCCACTCTCCATCTTCACGTGGTATTCTTTCTGTGTGTCATCACATTGCACCATCTTTTGGTGCATGTCTATCTGTGTGTCCAAATTTCCCCTTTCTATAAAGATACCAATCAAATTGAATTAAGATCCATCCTAAAGACCTCACCTTAACTTGGTTAAACATGCAAAGTTCCTGTTTCTCAGTAAGGTCACTTTCTGAGGTAGTGGGGTTAGAACCTCAACATACCAACATACCTTTTTTGAATGGACACAATTCAACCCATGACAGTCCCTCACTCACCACTCGTCTTAAGTTATAGCTTTGTCCAGCCTATTAAATATGTTAGATCTTTTCTATCTATTTTTCAGACCTTAAATTTTTGTTTGATATTTCTTATGTGTTGTTACTTTCTAGTTCTTTTCATTCTTTTGTGTTTATGTCATGGCAGAGTAGAGAAAAATGTGTATGCTCAGCGTGTGACACTTAATCTCCATAAGAATTATTTTAAAACTTAAGTCATATTACATCAGTACCCAGCTCAATCATCCAGTGGCTTCCCAAAACATTAAGAATAAAATCCTAAATCCCTATCATAGTTCACAGGATAAGTACAACCTAACCTTTCAAAGTGTCTCCTCCCTCTCATCCTTTGCATGCCCTATTCCAACCACATGGCCTCTTTGCTAGTCTTCAGAATTGCCAAGCATGTTCCCACTTCAAGCTCTTTGAATTTACTGGTTCTCTTCTTCAGATATTCATGAGTTTTGCACCTTTACAACATGCAGGCTTCTATTCAAAATTCTCCTCCTAAGAAATAAAATTTTGGGATCATTGTCCTAGTTGGGTTTCTGCCAAGGCCAACTCTTAGACCAAGATTAAGTGTAAAGATTTTAATATGTAATTTCTGTAAACAGGGTAAGGAGACAGGAAAATGAGGAATAGAAGTCAATGAATAGTATGTTTTGAGAAAATCACTACCGAGAGACTGAAACATACTAAACATTATCACTAACACTATTCCTCATTGGTTGAAGATTGTTTTGGGGAACTTGAATTCCCAGCCTGCCTCACTCAGACCATTGAACATAGTAATCTCTCAACCAAAACTTATTGAATAAACAAATGGAATGTGGAAAATTTTCTGGAGATAATAATTTAAATAAAAATAAGAAATCTGAAAGGAATTTTAATGCTTACTAATGATTCTCTAAAAACAAAAAAGTTAGATATAAAATAGTGCTATAGTATGTTTCTGGGTTTTTAAAAAATATGTATATATAATCATGAACCACATAATATTTCTGTCAATGATAGACTATGATATATAAAAGTGAACCCATAAGATTATAATAGAGCTAAAAAATTCCTAACTCCTAGTGATACATAGCCATCAAAAAATCATAGTACAATTAACAAGGCAGTAAGTAACTCAGTGAGACCCTGTCTCTAAATAAAAAATACAAAATAGGGTTTGGGATGTGGCTCAGTGGTTGAGTGCCCCTGAGTTTAATCCCCAGTACCCCCAACAAAACAAATTATAGTACCTATCTGGGGATGTAGCTCAGAGGTAGATTGCATGCCTGGCACATGTGAGGCACTGAGTTCAATCCTGAGCACCACATAAAAATGAATGAATGAATGAATAAATAAATAAATAAATAAATAAATAAATAAGGGTGTCCTTCAACACCTAAAAATGTTTTTTTTTTTAAAAAAAAGTCATAGTACAATGTATCACTCATATGATTGTGATGATACTGGTATAAACAAACTTATTGCATTGCCATATATAATTGCTAGATATACCACATTATATTTAATAATGACAATAAACAGCTATGATACTTGTTTATGTATTTGTCATCCTATACATTTTATCATTATTTTAGAGCATATTCTTTCTACTTATTAAAATATATTTACTGTAGAATAGAATGCCTTGTTATACTGTTTAGCAGCATCATACATCTCTGCTGAAATCTATCCCTTGATTGCTTCATTTTCTTTTGTATTTGCTTTAATCTCATGTTGTTTTTTTCATCATGGCACTAGGAGCAATAGACTATCCCATATAAAATACCATACAGCATAAGTACATTGTGGGCTATACAAGCTTTTGTAAGTACACCCTATGATGTTTACACAAAACAAAAATTACCTATTGGTGCATTCTGCAGAACAAATTTCTGGGTCAAGATGGCTGCTCCACTCTCTCCATGTCCCAGCTAGTGGAAAAGGGGGAGAGAGATAGGGGAAAATGGGCCTGATCCTTTTAAAGACATAATACAGAGAAGGCACACATCATTTTCACTCATAGAATTGTCTAAATACACGTCACATGAACAAGTCTAGTTCCAAAAAAGGCTAGAAATGCAATCATTAATTGAGGGCACTCAGTCAAAACTTAGGAGACTTTTATTTTAAAAGAAAGGAAAATAAACATCAGTGAACCAAGAGCAATGTTACTCACAATTAAGTATACTTGAATATGAACAGAAAAATTCTGAAAGAATAGTAATAGGTTCTGGGGATATAGAACAGTATCACAGAGGTCTAGGTTAGGAAATGGCCTACTTATTTGGATAATCACTTTATATTGTTTGGAATAATTTCTAGGTATGAATATTACAACAGTGGCATTAGAAATGCACTCAGTTCATTTCCGTGCAATCTCAGTGCACTCAAATGTTTTTAATAACTGGTCATACATCTTCTCCCCCAATGAGCATTAAGAGATAAATTTTAATTTTTTAAATATGTTATCTTTAAACTACTTTAAGGAATTATTTGGATAACTCAGTCTTTTTTGTTTTGATTTGCCTTGTTTAAGCATCCACTCTCAAATCACCCCCATTCCCTGCCATCCTTCCAAACGGGCACAAAGCTGTGTGATGGAGGGGGCTCGTGTGTTCTCGTGGCATTGGGGAAAATGAGAGCTCTGTCTGCACTAGTGCTTGCCTTCAGATTTGGGCAATTCTTGCACTGTGGGTAGTAAGGATCCATCTCTGATACTTTGCCATCTGTTCCTGAGGCTCCTGGAGAAGGAGTCTGACACACATCCTGTCTCTGCCCATTCACATTGCTACACCATTCCAACCCATGCCAAGCAAGACCTCCCTATAGAAGGGTGGACACCCGGCATACTACAGCAATGAGACCAATTGTGATCTATCCTCAATGTGCTCCTGCAAGAATAATTGTTCCCATCCCCTCAAATGATCTAACACTTCTCCCCTCCAGGATTTCAGTCTGGAGAGGTGAGGCGAGGATATCCATATATAATTTTCTTTCTCCTTCTCAGTCTCCTAGTATCATAATAGGCAGATTCGGGCTTTCTTCTTTATTTTTTTTTAAAAATTTATATTCATATAAGAACATAGGAAACTTATTTCTGATTCATTCTACTGTCTTTCCTATTCCCAATCCCCCTCTCTTTTCTTCATTCCCCTTTGAGGCTTTCTTCTTTATTCAATCCCTCTTCCACCCTAGAATAGCAAGCCTTGTGGCCTAACTATCATCTTTTGAGGCAGTACCATTTCAAAGCTAGAAAGAAACTCTATAAGTTAAACTTCCAGACATGTCTTGATATAGTAATGGGAGATACACAATTTGAAAAATTCTTTTTCTCAATAAAGCCTAGATTTCAAAGTTATTATAAGAATTGGGAAGGTAGTTATAAGTGTACCTCTTTGTTCTTTTTTTCTTTTTATTTAAAATTTGGAAAATCACACATTGGTAGAGAGAAATGTCAGTATTGTACAGATTCGAAATTATAAACATTGCCATATTGTTTCATCTGTAGCCCTCCTTTTTCTGCTATACTGTTCTAAAATAAGTTCCAGGTATACATATTATTTTTCTGTCTCCTTGTATTCTTTTAGCAGGTTCAAATTCACCAACTCCCAGGAAAATAGCAGTTGGGTGTTTTAGACTAACTAGGAAGAAAATCTTGAGCACAGAAATGCATTAAAAAAATTTCCTGGGAAATATCAAATTAAAAGACAAGTAGTTTGGGCTGGGCTTGTGGCTTAGTGGTGGAGTGCTTGCCTAGTACATGTGTGGCAATGGGTTTGAACCTCAGGACCATATAAAAATAAATAAATTAAATAAAGACATTGTATCCATCTACAATTAAAAAAATTTTTAAGACAAATGGTTTACACAAAAATGCCCCTTTTTCCATTTGGAATAGTAAATGCCAAGATTTCTCACCTTAACTTGACAACATTCACATGAAAGTCCCTTAGGTTTGGAATACTCACTCTTTCAGTGGCTCTTTGTTATTTACTCTCAATAAAAAAAAAAAAAGCATTTGAAAATTTCACTTTTCTTTTTGAATTTTTTAATTTGAAAGTATAATGTTTATTTTTTATTATATTCAATGATAGAAAATCAGAATGGAAATTATAGATTCACTATGAGTATAAATATGGCTTTTTTTAAAGGGTTCAGAAGGAGGGGTATAAACTGTAACCATATTGATGTGGTTAGGACATTTGTAGAATTGAATAGGAATTTTTCCACTTAAAATTTCCAGATATTCTATTATGCAACTATAATACTTCTATAGAAAAATAACATTTTAAGAAATAGGAAAAAATAAAGATTCTAAGGATTTTCTTAATGTAATTTTCCAAACTCTTTGTTTTTCATTTTACCTGGTAGTCTTGCCAAATTACAAATTATTTCCAATATTCATCCAATTACACACTATATACCAAAAGTTCCAGATGGCTTCTCATAACAAATTTAAAGCAATCTTGTTTCTATTAAACACACTCCATGAAAAATTTCAAAGGATAAATGATGCAAATATATTTTGGCAGGGAGACCAAACACTTTAGGATGCATAAATCTCTTTTTGCACTCTGGGATATGTGGGAAGGCTATTCAAATGGTGAGAAAGTTCTGTTGGGTGTACAAAGCTGGGTGAACAGGGGCTAAGAAAACCTGAGTTCTAATCTCTTTTCTGTTCTAACTTGATCTGCAATTCAAGAAGTTTTCTAACCTACCTGAGCCTGTTATCATATGCAAAACCTACAGAGAATCAGCCTTTCACATCACAGACAGTATTGTTAGACAAAGCTAAGAGTAATTTTACCATTATTGGTTTTGAACAAGTGTCTGTTCATCCAAAAAGAATTAGATGATAAGCTAGGTTCAGTGGCACACTCCTATGATCCCAGTGGCTCAGGAGGCTAATGAAGGAGGATCATGAGTTCAAAGTCATCCTCAGCAAATTAGTGAGGCCCTAAACAACTCAGAGAGACCTTACTTTAAATAAAATATAGAAAAGGGCTAGGATGTGGCTAAGTGGGTCTATCCCCAATACAATAAATAAATAAATAAATAAATAAATGGCAATTAAGAAAAGTGTCCTATTAGTAGTAATGTTAAACAGGCCTAATTCAATTCCACAAGCTTAATGGAAATCAGAGTGAAGGGAAAGGAGTAAGTTCAGAAATAAAGCAATAAAAAGAAGAATATAAGCTGGAAAATACCACAGACTATGCAAAACAAAGATATTAAGTGTTTTAGAAACATTAACTTTAATTAAGCAAAATTGTATATGTTAATTATCTGTTAGGAAATTGTGTGAAGCTATAGGCTTGCCCAGATAAACCCCTTCCTGAGGACTTACTAGTGAATTTTTAAAAATTCATGTATTCAAATAACTAATCCTTGGTAAAAACGATAATAATAATGCCTCAAAGTTTTTCTTAGAGTATCACAAAAAGTTAAAATTTGTTGTAATTGTAACCAGATTGGGAATCAGTGTTTGGGGAACCTAAACAGGTAGGCAGCACACTGCTATACTTCTCTTGCTAAAATAATTCTCCTAATAGTGGTTTAAATTGATGTGTGCTATCAGTTTCCAGGAATACATACACATAACATATAGTCTTTTGTCCATGGAAGCACATTCTGTTATCCTGTGATAGGTATGCAGATATTTTTGTGGAACTGAATTGAACCAATTATGCAGATTGTTGACTGCCGTTTAGCATATAGACTTCTGCAAGGAAAACTGCCCAGTTCTGATGGGGCCAAGAGTCTAGATGAATTTGCTGCTGCTTCTTGCAACAATTAAAGTAGCTAATACACTTCAACTTGCCCATAAATTACAAAGCCAGAAATGTACAAGTAATACAATTCATAGAAAAGAAAAAGAAAATGGCATCGTAATTTTTTTTCTTTGATGTCTAAGAATAAGAACTCTTTCAAAGTCAGTATACCCATTTACTTACAATATTAAAATATCTTATTTTCTTAATTCTTAGGTAGCTTAGGAGAATTAAAAGATGAACATATTACACATCTACAGAGAATGTTTTGCATTATCTTTGTGCACCATTAAGCAACCTAAATTATTTTTGCCAGTCTACCAATATTTTAATCACCTCTGGCTTTCTTGATGTTTATCCAAATGTTTGCTTTTTCATATCATGTTCACTCCATGGCCATGGTAATTTTGAAACATTAGGTTCTTCTACCTTTGAACATCAGGGAATTAATAGATGATAGGCATTTCAACAATGTTTTATATGAGAAAGGAAAATTCTCCATAGTGGTTGCATATGGGTAATTATAATAATAAGATAGCTTTTACTGAAGATTTATCATGTGCCAGGCACATGACTTTTACTGGTATTGCTTAATCAGGAATTTGGGGCATGCTGAGAAAGACTTGGACAACATAATCTTTTAAGTTCTTCTACATATGACTATTTTCTCTGTGCCCAAAGCTGTAACTGAAGAAGAGAAAAGTGAAGGAAAAGGATGTGTGTGTGTGTGTGTGTGTGTGTGTGTGTGTGTGTTGGGAGTATGCCAGGATTGAGCCCAGGGGTGCTCTATCACTGAGCTGCATTTTCAGATTTTTTTTCATTTTATTTTGAGACACAGTTTTGCTAAGTTGCCTAGACTAGCCTCGAACTTACCATCCTCCTGCCTTGACCTCAGGAAAAGGATCTTTAAAAACATTAATAAATTCTTAAAACATCTGGCAAAATTAAACAAGAAAAAGGGGGCAAAAGCATGCAAAAAAAATCAAAGAAAGAATACATAATTAGAACTACAGCAGACAAGATGAAAAATGATGGGGGTTTCTGTTTTCAGGAATGGCGTAACTTACAAACCAACAAAAAAACTAGCAACCGTGGGAAAATGGGACTAGAGACAAAGGGAAAATATTAGGTTATCAGAACATGTGATCAAAACCTTCAAACACACATCAAATAGAAGAACAGTATAATCAATCTTGAACAAGCTGAGACCTACACATCCGAGGAGGAGTCACATGGTAGCTCATGGTATTTCTGAAGTGACACAATAAAGCTGCTTCTGGATGTACAAGGAAGGCAGATACTGGACCCATTGCTGCTACAGGGTGAAAGGCCATTGCTAAGGTGAAACTGACAGAAGCAGCCAGCCTACAGGAAGGAGCATAAAGAAACTTTAAAATATCAAAAATATATCACTCATAGTGAAAAATGTGTGTTTTGGAAGGCAATGTGCCAATATGTATCAAGAATCACAAAAATATTGATTCCACTTGACATGATAATATACTTTGTAATTTATGCAAAGACAGGATTCATAGATTAGCCACAAAATTCATATTCACAGAGGTTCACAACAATATTACATTTTAACTACATCCACTAATGTGTCCTGTGCCCATAGTTTTCTTTCCACCCTAGCTCCTTGTGTAAATAGTCATGCCTATATAGAAAGTCTTAAGCCCTAACTTCTAATAAATCCATTTTAAGCAACCTAAAAAAGCACAAGAAGTTTAAAAAGATGAAACTGGAAAGGAAGCAAGAAATAGGTAACTCAAAACTATATAATCTACTTTAGATATCTGAAGAGTTAAAGAAGAGATCAATAAACATGAAAATAAAGAACAAATAATTAAATATGAGCAAGGATTCTGACCAAATCACCTCCTCCAGGAAGCCTTCCTAGACAACCTGTACTACAGAGTAGCCATCAGGTCTATGAGATCCAATTACTCATGCTTTTCCCCCTAATTCATCGTGCTTACAGTACTCTATTAGGTGATGGTTTATTTCTAATATTTCTACTTGATGGTGTGAACTTTGAGAGACCCCGGTACCCACTCAAAGAAGTATTCGATAAATCTTGAGTGAATCAAGAATGGAAATGGGGAGAAGGAATGCTTTTTCATGAAAAGGGAACATATTGCATTGTCATATAGACAGGACAAAAAACATGTAGGGATAAGTTCATATTATTTTAATATAAAAAGTGGATAGCTTGATATCCCAGTCTATGGACAAGTTCAGGCCTTTGCAGAGCTGTTTTCACTCACATTTCCAAATCCACATTACAATGTTTTCCACCCTGATCTCTACCATAGAGAGATGACTGGCATGAACTGTGTCATCAACTGAACCCTTGCCTATAGATTCCAGGAGGTTCTGTTCATGGGAGGCCTCCTGGCAAACAGGGCAACCAGGAGGATGAGGTGAGGGTGTTCATTTCACTTGTTTCCTGCCTGCTGAGGTGCAGTGAACTGGACATCTTTCTGTGGGCAGCTTCAGCTCTGGTTGAGCAGCCATCTCCATGCAGCTTCCCTCTCTGTGTTCTGTTCTCTGTTTTCTTTCTTTCATTACTTCGAGCCTAGTAGCAACATTACTTCCCCATATTGCTGGTTTCGAACTGTTTGGTTTTATAAACTTTGCCCACAAGTTTGTAAACACTCTTCTCAACCACCCTAGTTTATCTTCTGGTTCTCACAAGGACAATTCTTGAAAAAGAGACAATTTTATGGCTGATATTAGGGTCTTCTAGTGGTGGTGTTTTGAATCTGAGGCTATAATAAATACCAAGAGGATATTTCAAAGCAGTGTTAATAAGCAGAAAGGTGCCAAGAGTTTTATTGTGGGCAAAGATTCATAATTTCATTATGAATGAAAATAATATAAATGATGGTTAGAAAACAAGTTATTTTATAGCACAAAACAAGCTAGGGAAAAAAACATTATTATTCTCTGTTGTCTTCTGCCCCTGACCCCCCCCCCCACCAAAATGCAATTTAAACACATAATTTTAAAGAACCATAAATATTAAGAATCTTCAGATAATGTGTCTGCATTACATTACCCATTTTTATCTTATACTTTCAATGCTTAGAACTGTACCTTATGTGTAGATATTGAGAAAATGTTTATTATTCGAATGAGTTAATCAGGAAGAACACTGTAAACAAATAGAAAATGCCATCTAGCACTAACATTCAGAGGAAGATTCCACATGGGGAATATTAAGTGGCATCCCAGGCATTACATAAAAATAAAAACAGAACCAACTTGAAGATGGGCCCAGAAAATAGCATGTATTCATGAATAAATAAACAAAAAAGACTAGATTAGTATGTACATAGACTAAACTTACTGGACTTGCATGAAAATAATAGATACCATTTGTTAGGGATGTACACTTTGCTAGATACTTTATGTGTGCCAGATCCAAGCCTCACATTCTTGCCCAGTGGAGGTAATTAAGGAAGTCTGCTAGGAGGAGATGATATCTGTGTTTACTCAAAAAGAAGGAGCAGGAGTCATCCATGAAGATGAAAGAAGAAAATTCCAGGTAGAACACTATCTGTGTACACAATCACAGATACAAGAGAGCAGGAAGCATTTCCGGGGACTTCAGCCATTTCTACTGAAGGAGGACTGAAAGTCGACTGGAGACAAAGCAGGAATTTTTCCTGAAGACCGAAAGGAGCCATCATTTCTAAAGAGAAGTGTCATTATCTAGTGTTTTTGTAAGCGTGTGTGTGGAACAGCAGTGTAAAGATGATTGTTATAAAACCTAACTAATCCAGGTGACTAATAGGTGTACTATAAAGCACTGTTCAAACACTAGTTCTTATTTTTCTTGGATTGTTACTATGCTGATTTTTGTCTCCCTGAACTATTGTATCAGTCCACTTTCTAAGAAAGGCCACCTATGGCTCTGGGTCCAGTCACCTGCTCAGGCTGTTAAGTCTTTTGAGCAGGGCCCCAGAGGCATTGGAACTCACCACAGAACACATTTTTTTAATTTTCATATCCTTTGTCTATAAAGCCCCAGGGCAGCTTTGCAGCACTCCTTAGGACAAGAGTGCCACCTCGTGTTGCATCACTGGCTGTTCATAATCCTCAATGCACTTTCTTTTCACGGGCTGTTTGTGGATAAGGCCTTTGAAGCTTCCCTCCAGGAGTACCATGAAAAGGAAAATTTGTTAACAAATGTTTTGTTTTTTTGTTTTTTCCAAATATAACAGAAAAGGAGCCCAGGGTCATTTTCAATACAGTAATAGCACTGATGCCAGAGATTAGTAGATTGGTTGCTTCATGCTAGCAAATGCTTGGCTATTATTGTTTTTAACAGATTTGTGGTCATGTTGTAATTATGTTAAAAAATACAACTAAAATTATAATCTAGAAACTGAAGTAGGTTAAATATAAATCTGCCCTGCTTTTTCTCCTAGTATTCCATATTTAACAAGTTCTTAGAAGATTCCAAAAGGTTGCTTGAAAACACATTCCTTGATGTTTGCAAAAGACTCTGCAAGCCTTTGCAGGCAGAGCAACTATTTAAACTATGTTAAAAGAATTACTGAAGACAGAAATTTCCTTAAATTCCTGGAGAAGGACCATGTGAGGATTCTTTCTGCTGCCTCCTCCCTTCTGCTCCACAGGCAGTTTTGTTTGACTTTTCTCCTCCTAGCTTCATTTCTTCCTCCCTAGCTTCATTTCTTCCCCCCACCCATATTTGTTGAAAATGAGCTCTAAATACATGGTTATTTTTTTAGTCAAAGTGGAAGCCAATCTTCTGCCACTCTATATCCAAAACTGCCATTGGGCACATGTGATGAATATGTAATACAATTTGCCATGCTGCCCCCGCCCCCATAAAGTCTTTTTACTAACCACTTCAAATTTTAAAAAGAGATGAGCATTTTCCACATCTAGAAAAAAAGATATTGATTCAAAACTTATTGCAAAGCTACAATAATTAATTAAATGTGGTACTGACATAAGGACAGACATATATATCAGTGTAATAGAATTGAGAACCAGAAATAAAAATCTATGATCAACTGATTTTCATCAAGGGTGCCAAGACCATTCAGTAGTCTTATCAGCAAATTGTGCTGGCACAATTGGAAGGCACATGCAAAATAATGAAATTGGACTTTTACTTTCGCCAGACACAAAAATGGATCAAAGATCTAAATGTAATAGCAAACACCACTAATCTCTTAGAAGAAAACATTGGTATAAATCTTTGTGACCATAAATTAGGCAAGTTTCTAGGATAAGATGCCAAAAGCCCAGCAGCGACAACAAAAATAGATAAAGTAGACTTTATCAAAATTAAAAACTTTTGTGCTCCAAAGAACAAAAAAGTGAAAAGTCAATCCACAGAATGGGAGAAAATCTTTGCAAGTATAATAAGGGACCTGTGCCTAGAATATAAAAGAATGATCACAACAATAATGAAGTGACAAAAAACTCAACTTAAAAATGTGCAAAGAATGTAAATAGAAGGTTCTCTAAAAAGAATATGCAGATGGCCAATAAGCACATGAAAAGATACTTAACATCATAAGCCATCAGTGAAATGCAAATCAAAACTGGGGAGATGCCATTTTATACCCAGTGGGATAGAGAAAAAAAAAAGACAATTAACAAGTATTAGAATACGGAAAATTAGACCCTCATACATTGCTTGTGAGAGAGTAAAATTGTGGCAGTCACTTTGGAAAACAGGCTAGCAGTTCCTCAAATGTTTAAATATGGTTACCACGTGATCCATCAATTCTACCCCTAAGTACATACCCGAAGGAAATAAAAAAAATATATCCACACAAAAACATGTACCCCAATGTTCATAGTAACATTATTCATAATAGCCACAAAGTAGAAACAACTCCATCAATAGATGAATGAATAAATAAAATGTTCTATATAGATACAGTGGATTATCCAATAATAAAAAGAAATGAAGTAACAATATATGCCACAACATAGATAAACTTTGAAAACATTGTGCTAAGTGGAAAAAAAAAGAAAAAACAGTCACAAAGGACCATATATTTCATGACTCTTTTTTCAAGAATGGGAAAATCACATAAACTAGATTAGCAGCTATCTGGGGCTGGGGAGGATAAGGAGATTGGAACATGATGGCTAAAAGACACGGGACGGGGCTTCTTTTTGGAGTAAAAGGAAAAAAATGTTCTAAAATTGTGGTAATTAATGAATAGGAATATACTAAAAGCTTTTGAATTATACATTTTAAACAGGTGAATTACATGTCGTAAAATCATTATTAAAATTTAGTTATAGGTGATGATCATTCAAGAATATTTCTCCTTGACACAGAAGCAGAGTCAGGTGGTGATTTTGAGATAGTTATAAATCAGACACCAATTTATAAACTGCCAAGTCTCTAATCCTCACATAGCTTCCCCTCAGAAATGTGTTTAAGATGTTATTGGTTTCAAAACCAAGGGAGTTAGTGAACAAATGAGGTAAACATATATAAAGTAGTAGAACTGCTGCAAAGTTTACCTTGATGATACTAAAGACACAAATTCATGGGAATAAATCATTGCCATAGATGAAAAGAGATTACTCTCAGGTTCCCTTTGTCAGGGCAGCCAAGAAAAAGAAGATTCAATGTTCTTGTGCTACCAATGAAGTATTGTTAAGCTTAGAGACATTTCAACTTCTTTAACCAGAAATAGCAACAACCAAGAGAGAGTCAGGAAATCACATTAATGCAGGAGAATCCTTATTCTCTAATTAATCTTTGGAAACCAGGAATTGTTAAGAAATATCAGAATTTAGGCTAGGCTGTAATATCTTAATAATAATGAAGAACGACTCTTTAAAAATATTTATTATTACTCAGAAGAATCATTTAAGGATTCAAGGTAGAAATTGCAAAGTCAATTATTTAACATAAATTCTATACCTATGTTTTATTTTTAAATTTGCTCTATTATTCATTTCTATAATGATACATGTATATAAACTCAAATACACATACATATGTGTTTTAAAATCAAATTTAATTGAGGATTATTGCATTCAAAATTTGTAAATGTGAACTGATATTCAACTATTGATGAGCCCATTTACTAATTAACTGTTGTGGATTATGATGTAATAACAAAGATTCCATTCTCTCTGGGGCTTTTAACAGTAAACATGTTGTTAATTTACATGTTATCTGGAGATTATCTTTGTGTTTCACTCTCTCTTCCATTTATGATGCAGGAAGAAGCAGTTTCTATATGGAACTTTCTCCTTGTTAGGGCAGAGGGAAAAGAGAGAGCCAACAGGACCATAGGAAGGCTGTTAGTACTTCCTTTAATCAACAGGTACACATTACTCCTACTTATATTCCATTGGCCAAAGCAAGTCATCTTGCAAAGCCTGACCATGTTAAGCTTGTAACTATGATGTTCCCATCAGGAAGGCCATCATTGGTCACATAGCTAAGCCTAACACTACAGGAGGGGAAATGATCAGCTTTTCACAGAAAAAAATAGCAGCTATGTAAAAAAATAAATAAAAAATAAAAAAAAGTCTGTCATTACCATGAATCATAAAGTCGGAGAAAGGGAAAATGGTTTACTTAGAGTTCTCTAACTAATCAGAGACAAATCTCTGATAAAGAGTTACTTCTCTCCCTTCCTTCTGCTACATAGTAGAATCCACCTTTTTTAATATTTCTTTTTAGTTGTAGATGGACACAATAATACCTTTATTTATTTATTTATTTGGTGCTAAGGATCAAACTCATCACCTCAGATGTGCTAAGCAAGCCCTCTGCCACTGAGCTACAACCCCAGCCTCAACCTTTTTGTTTATATGAACAATCTATAAATGAAAAATTTATGAACAATATATAAATGAAAAAAGGATGATAGATAGTCAAATTAACTATGTGTCTACAAACACACACACCAAAAAAAGCATGCCAAAAGTCACTATTTCCAACTGGCAAATTCAAATTTATGTTAACTGATGAATATTATGTATGGTTAACAAGATACTTACATATAAAAAGAGAACTTCTATTTATGTTCGAAACACAACAAATCAGGGTTTGATTTGCTGTTTTGATGATGGACTTAAGAAAATTATGAAGAAATGTTAATAACGAGATTATGCTTTACTTTTTATTATTTTATTTTATTTTTGTAATGCTGAGGATGGAACCCAGGGCCTTATACGTTCTAGGCAAGTACTCTACCACCTAGCTATACCTCCAGTCCCAAATTAAGTGTGCCATATAACGTCACCTTATAAATAGCCCAACAAAATTGGAGAAATATTCTTTCAGTATCTAAAAACTATTATCTGATTGAACAAAGAAGTCACATACAATTGTGAGTGAGTGAAGTCTTTGTTTTTTCACTACCATCTAATTTGTTAATGTAAACAAATATATCAACCAGATGAACCATACCTGTTTATCAACTGCAACCAATTGATAAACTATGGGAAGCTGTGGACACAAAAGTTTGGTAAAAATCAATAAGACAATTTTGTAAGAATCAACTGACTATATGGAATTTACAATAAAGAGCACTGTGTATTTTGTTATTAAATACAAGTTGTTTGCTTGTCCTTTATGTCAATAAACTTATAAACATATAAATGCACACTTTTTCAGAGAGCTAGCTGTTAAACATTTATTACCAAGCACTAGGAATAAAGAAAGCTTCTGATATTCATTAAATGTTTTTATGTGTATACATTTAACTACAGACAATGCGTAAGGATCTATTTCTAATTACTATGTTAAACATAAATATTTAGTCTTCTCAAGGAGTTTAAAAAAAAATCCAACAGAGGAAATAGTTAGATAGGCAGTCTCAGTAACCAAAAAAGTAGAAAACTAAGATATTTTGCTATGTAACCGCAATAATAGTTTAGGTTTTATAAAGGGGTTTTTGTTTCATATTGTTTTTTAAGCAATATGTCAAAACACTTTTGTCAAAAAGTCAATCTAGAATTAGAAATGATTTACATACATTCCTAGACATTAGAAAAGTTTTACTACAAAGTAAGAATTAGTGTTTGTCAGAGTACTTTGTGCATAACAAATGCTCAATATGTGTGTCTTGAATTGTACTAAAGGGAAATCTGCAAGAAAAAAATAATAATAAAATAAATACCTGTATGGGAAGATACTGCAAAGGATTGGGTCAAAGAAGAGGCCCACTGATGATTAGGAAGGAAAGTAGCAATGGAAATGGAGCAAAGGAGACATTCTAATAGGTACACCTGAGACAGGACTGAGTGGCAGTCCCAGATGGCATTTGATATCCTCAGAAGTTCTTGGAATTGGGCTTTAGTTTGAACAGTCTCCTCAAAGTAACAGTGTTAAGAGAATACAGAGAGAAATCAACTTATTCTGGTCTCCCATTTTGAAAGTCCAATTTCAGACTTCTTTTGGGGGCTATGAGTTAGTTTTGTATGCCTCATAAGATTTCAGAGGTCTCATTGACTGTCCTCCTAATGTATTCTTTCTTCTTGTACATACTTTTTAAACCCACAAATAGAGAGTGGGATTTAAATGCAGGTGGATGGTCAAAATTCAAATAAAAATATGAAATCAATCCAGATGCTCTTCAGTAGATGAGTGGTAAGGTAAATGCATATACATATATACAACGAAATATTATTCAGTCACAATAGAATAAAATAAAATTTACAGCAATGAGTGGAAATGAAGGTCAGTATGTTAAGTGAAATAACCCAGAAAGACAAACACCACATGTTCTCACGCATTTATAGAAACTAGTAAGTCAATCTTGTAAAATGGAATGGAACAGTGAGCAGTAGAGACTAAGGAGGGCAGTGGGGAGGGAGCAGAAAGTTCAGTAGAGCCACCAACACATAGTCAGAGATTAGGAATTAACTTTGGTTCTTCTTTAACACTCTACAGTAACTATAGGTTAACACAATCTATGATATAGTTCAAGAAAAAAATAATGTCCAGAAAAGAATAATGCAAAATTCCCAGCACATAAAAATGATTAATGTTTGAAGAGATGAAAATGCTTATCATCCTGATTTGATTATTACATAGCATACACATGTATTGAATTATCATAAAGATGTATAAATAGTATGTGTCAATAAAAATAAATTCAAGTTAACTTCAGATTAAACATAATCCAATGACAAATAAATATGTACATTCCCAGACTTTTCCTGGTTTTAATAAGATGAATAGATAAAAAGAAAGCATGAAGAATCTTAAGAAGGAAAAAGACTACAAAAAGAGGAATCTAGACACAAAACTCTAAGACTTCACATCTTTGACTTAGAAAAAAAATTGTAGACTAAGATGTTTGTGACATAAATGCAATGATAATTTAGGTTATATAAAGTGTTTTTTGTTTTGTATCATTTTCTAAGCTGAGAATATTCCAAAGGAATTTAACTGAGGCATCGAAATGAGTAGATTTTCATTTTATTTAATTCCATATAAAAATAATGTATCAATACTTTCATTTTATAATGAGGTACATGGAAAAAGAAGATATATAGCTTATTGCATATAAAAGATTAATTTACACAAACAACATAATTTTTAAAATTTCTTAAAATGAACGATAAAAATGGCCTTGATAGTTTCAAAAACAAAAAAGTAAAATACTATATCCTAAAACCTGTGGGATGTCCCAGAGTGCATCTAAAGGGAAATTTAAAGCTTTAACTGTACTTAAAAGGAATTTAAAGGGTGAGGGAAACTAAATCTGTTAAGTAAGCATACAAATTAGAGGAAAAAGAGAGAAAACTAAGTTGCAGGAAGGAAATAATAAAGCTACACCCAGTAATTGAAGAAATATCAAAATAAAACAAAACAAACCACAAGAAGAAATAAAGAATAATAGAATATCTGAAAACTAATTGTTTTTGCCAATACTTATTATACATTTTTATAATTTTAATAAATAACACATTTATACGGTTCTAAACTAAAAATGCTCCAAATGTACAGTGAAGAAAAAGCATCTCTCACATCACGTCCATCTGCTACCCAGTATCTCTCCCAAAGGCATCCTATCATTTACCTGTGATGCTTCCAAAGATGCTTATAATTTACAAGTTAATGTAAATAGGGCTTCTCTTACTCCTTTTCTCACACAAAAAAAATTAATTTAACTGGTACATTTAAAAGATCTCTCTGACAAAATTTGTAGACATATTTCATAAAACCTTCATGAAACAGATAATTCTTGTCTTCTACAAGTTGTTTCTGATAGTAGAAAATGAAGAAGGATTAGCTCATACAGTACCTATTCTGTCTCCTTAGAGAAGGCAAAGTCATTTAAAACTGAATTTCCCATAATCTCTCTTGCTCTGATACTAGATATGATTTGGGCTCTGCTATTCAGCTTTACTCATATGAAACTTTAATTCTGAAGTGAGTCAAAGGGAAGCCGGCAGGGAACAGTGCAACCATTTTGCTATAATGGATAGAAGCAAATTTACTGTGTTTCCTGAGCCTATAGCTGAGCAATGCATCCTGACTATGGATAACTTGTTGATTATCAGAGGTTATGCAATTCTGGATCTGCTGACCAATGAAGCTTCTTTGTCCTGACCTTGCAGGGAACTTCCTAATTCAATGACTTCCTAATATGGCAGAGATTGAAGCTTCATAATTTTACAAATGCTTGATTAGAACACGAGCAGTATCTTCCTTATTGACTCAGTTCTGCAAATGGATTGATCATAGTTTCTGAAATTCAAATAAAAATCCCTTTTTATAGTTCTTGAAACATATTTCTAATAAACCATTTAACATTTCACAGGAGGGATTGGGGATATATCTCAGTGGCAGAGTGCATGCTTAGCATATGGAAGGCCCTGGTTTCAATTCTCAACAATCCTCCCCACCCAATTTTTTTAAACCCTATAAGATAAATCTATAATTTTTATCTAATATGGAATATTCTGTCTTAAATTGAACTCTGACTAATATACAGTACTACTCCAATTTACCTTAAAACCGAAACTGAAAAAGGACAATACAAGAATGGAAATTTACATAGAAATGTCATTTATAAATATAGATTTAAAATCCTATAAAATATTAACAAATCAATTCTAGCACTAAAGAAAGGACATAGAGGTGATCAAGTCAGTTTTATTTCAGGAATTCCAAAATGGCTCAACCACAGAAAATCAATTGATGCCATTTACCACATTAATAAATTAAGGGAATATCTTATGATTACTTTGATTGATGAAAAAATGCATTAGTAAAATTCAACATATATTCATGATTTTTAAAAAATAGAAAATAATGAACAGAAAAAAATGTGTTTAACTAAAAGTTCTTTTTAAAACCTTCCTCAAACATCATACTTAATGTTTAAATATTAGAAATATTTTCTTTAGAGCCAGAATACACAGATAGCCATATAATCTCTGCTTTGCAACAATATGCTGAAGCTCTCAGAAAATAAAACCAGAAAGGAAAAATAAATAAGAATTGTAAATATTGTATAATTGAAGGACTATATCCATATTTCTCTTTGCCCTCATTGTGTGGCAACAATCTTATTACCCTTTATAAATAAAATCAATCATGTCTGTCAGCACCTGAATTCACTTTTTGCTTTGTTTTTCCAGTAGCATGAATTGTCCAAAATAGCCAATTGGCCGTATTCATTTTCTACACAATTGAATTTTGTGTCCCCTGATGGAAATAGGTAATATCTTTTAAATAGTTATCTTTTAGGTAGTAATATCTCTGAGATATGAACACCTGTAAACCAATAAAAATTAATGTTCTGAAGACAAGATGCAAAAAAAAATTGATATGTAGGACATTTGGTGCAATTGTGTGAATCACCATTTATGGTCATTGCTTCCCAAATTATGCATTCTGGTTATCAGAAACAAACAGCCTATTTTCTCATTCCTGGTTCAACCATATAATACATCATATAGAAAAAAACACCCTGATCTCCCAAGATATTGTTTTCCTAATTAGCCCTGTAAGTACAAGTCCTCAGTAGAACATTCTGACAACCTATAATGCAAGTAGTAAGAAATCAATTGTGAACTATTAAACCAATTCCTTGGAGGCGATACTGTGCAGGATACAATGACTGCGAATGAGATACTCAGAAATTCAAAGAAAGAGTGGTGCAAAAAGATGGCAGAAAAAGAAATTAAATCTAAATTCTTTGTAGCTACTTGCTCTCAGATTGTTCTACTCCAATTTATGATGCTGTGAAAGAAAGAATGAATGAGAGAAAGAAAGAAAGAGAGAAAAAGAACCCAAAGCTGACCCTCATAATCCCTACCCTCTTATATTCATATTCTTCTATGATTTTCTTCCCTTGAGTGTAAGTGGGATCTATGATTTTCTTCTAACCAATAGATTATGACATGGTGATGAGATGTCACACTTTTGATTATATTATATGGGAAAGGTTATGAATGGAATTTTTGTGATTGTGTTATAAAAAGTCTATCTTAGTGGGCTAGAGCTATAAATTTTCCTTGCAGATGGAAAACTACCTATCAAATTTGTAAGCCCGAGTATAAAAGCAACATATAAAGCCCTTTATTAAAACATTATTAAGAATTTCAAAACAGATACAAGAGAATATTAAACCAACTGTGGGACCTTCTAAGCACAGAGACCCTTGTAACAGCATAGAATGCCTATAAAGAAAGCTCTGCTTCTGAGTATGATGAAGTATGTGGCCATGTTCAAGAAGACCATATATCAAGGAACTGTGAGCAGCCTCCAGTCAACGAACAGAATTCCAGGTCCCTGAGTCATACAGATAACAATGTGACTGAGATTAGAATTGGATTCTTCCCTAATGGAGCCTCCAGATAGGAATGCAGTTAGGCCAACACCTTGATAAAAGCCTTATGGTACCCTGAATAAAATACCCAATAAGCCATGATCTGACTCATGATCCATGGAAGCTGTGAAATTAATAAATGTGTGTTGTTATAAGCTGCCAATTTTGTGGGTTTTTTAATGCAACAATAGAAAATTAATGGAGATAGCACATTAAAGATTGAAATGAATTCTTAGTGTTTGCAAGTTGGGCACTCAACAATAATAGTACATAAATCAATCTTCGTGAGTAAAAATTAATGTTGTTCAATTCTTACAGAGCCTCCATCCCTGCAGGACTGCCATTTTACTTATGAGATTATTGAAAAAAAATGATGTAGCTATTGAAAGAGGCTTGCTGACAGGCCCAGTGATTGACATCTTGTCTGATTATTAAGAGCTTCCTCTGTAATAAGGACCTACGTAGTGAATTTTCATTTGTGACAATATTTTCATGTTCTGAGTCAATCAGAAGAGGGCCATTCATGTATTTGACTTATCAAATCCCCTAGATCTATTAGCCAATAACTATGAATGAGTACAAATTCTTGATTCAGCTGCCCCTTCCACAAAATTACCTAAAATATAAAATTCTACCAATTAGAAGGTATTTTTTTTTTATTCTTACTGACAAACCTCTGAGCAGGTTTGTAAAACAGGCACAGTTCATTTCCACCTGGTGCCAGAAAATCATGTAACCAGGGTCAAATATTTAGGTCATAAGGAACTCATCATGAGACCATTAAAAAAAAAAAAAAGGCAGTGTGGCAAAATAGCATGCTTAGAATGTGAATCATCTGCACATGTGACTGACCTGTGTCTCTAGACATTTTCAGGTTCAGTCCCACATAGTATACTATGTCCATTTGATGATAGAATATTTCTGGGACTATCATTTTTTTGTTTTTAATGATAACATGTGGTTTCTCATGATGAGCTCATATCAAATAGTTATCTAGTCTCATGGTCAAGAATGCATTGTCCATCATTATAGTAATCATTCAAAGTTACCTCTATTGATTAGGTGGTTTACATAACCACTGTAAGCTGGGATCTTCTCATTTTCACTGAAATCAAGGGATCCTCCAAATATTGGCATTTTCTTCTCTAATATATTTCTATAGGACTTGCAGAAGAGGTATCTGGGCTATCTTGAGGAATTTAATTAAAAATGAGAAAAGCAGGATGCAGATAACAAATTAACCCAATATCTCTACCTCCCAAGTCTTTTAATTATTTTTTTCTTTTTACAGTAGGTAAATTTCTGTTCATATGTACTATTGCATAGTTTTAGTCAAGCAAACAAGAAAACAAACCTTCTCCCAGATATTTGAACTGTTTCATTAAAAGTCAAATTTATGATAAGTTTATTTATATTGGTAAATTCCATTATATCTTAATTCTTACTCTTCCTTTATTTGCTTAATATGCTCAGATTCTATATGTATTGATCAGATTTATAGCTATAAATTAGCCAAGTCTTTTTATAAACTAAAAAAAAATCTTTAAAATGTTTGTAAATTATGAGCTATATCATCTTGAGTCCCACCTCTACCACAAATACAAACAAGGATCTGGCTTTCATTATTGGTTTGGAGATAATAAAGGTTAGGAATGGTGCAAGAAAAAAAAATTGGTTTCTTCTCCCAAAAATGACTTCTTAGGCAAGATCACAACAGTATCTTCAAGCAAAGTAAGAACAATTTCATCAGTCAGATAAAGATAAACCCTTCTGCAGGCAAGAGATTCTCTACAGGGTGAAGGAGTCATCATAGATTTCTGAGTCAATAAAATTAAGTCCTTCTATGCACCCTACTCCAACTTCAGGAATAGCAAAGACATTATTTATCAAGCTAAAACCGTTCACAAAAGACACTAGGTAAGACTGAACTCAGTTGACCTTGCAATTGGGAAATCTGGAAAATTAAACTTTGAGTTTGGTCCAATTCTATGGCTCAGTCCTATGGCTAGAAAGAGAGAAAATAATTTTTTAGCTGTTTTTCAGTCTATGCCATAAATTAGACATCTCAGAGTGTTGCTCCTATTTTTTTTAACGGCTTAACATGTTTAGAAACAACACTCCTAGCTTATTCCTGATACCCATTTGTATCTGTCAACAATTTTAGTTAGAAACAAAAAATAACCAAGAACAACTGATTTGGGTAGAATAAAAAAACTATTTTTAAAAGATTTTCAGGTAGTTTATAGCATTATTTGGAAGACTAAACAATTAGGAAGGGGGCTTTGCATGAAAAAAAATGCACAAAAATCACCCATAGGAACAATCTAATGAAAACCCCACCATAGCCTTCACTAAATAGTCTGCATGCAAACAGAACTGACTCTATATACTAAATGCCACCACTATCATAGTGGTCACCACTGCTGAAATTCTGCTGCAACCACCTACTTACACAGCTGTTCATAGTTCCTCTCTTCTTCATAGACTCCCAATTCCAACTACAGCCAAAATTCAAGTGCTCACACCCGAGGTGCAAAAAAACAAGTATTTGACATTTTCAGTGTTGAGAAGCAGGGTCATTTCCCACTATGCTGATACTTATGGGGAGTTCCCAAAACAGGAAGGCAAATTAGTTGATGAGTAGCTAAAATGACAAATGTCATGCGTGAATAAGACTATGTGTGCTATATGTACACTATGATTCAGAAGTTCTACCTCTAGAATTTCAAAAGAAACTCTTGAACATGCACAAGATAGAAATAACGATTTTTAAAATCATCATATATGATAGCAAACATGTGAAAAGAATTCAAATGCCTTTGGAGAGGATAAGATAAATAGATTGTACTATGGTGGTATAATATCATTGTTTTTTATTCAGGTATTGAGAAACTACTGTGTCAGACATCATGATAAGCACTGTAGCAGAGACTGTGGTAGGATGGGGAGAGGACTACATATATGAATTTAAATGGTGCTCCCAATGGATAGGAGGGTAGACACATATCACTAGGACATATACTGTATCAAAGGCTTAAACGGATCATGTATGTGGTGCGAAGATGGTACAATTAGAAGAATCTAACTGCCTGCATTAGTGGGACAGACTTCACAGAGGAAAAATATACTAGTGTAAGTTGGATTTTATAAGATGGGCAAGAACTCATGATGTGAAACAAGAGAGAGGTACATTTCAGGCAGTAGGAACTTAATTTATAAAGTCACTAAAGCTTATTATAACATTTCTGGAAAGTGCTATCAAAGTATTTGTCATGCTTGATGTTAAATAAACATTACTTTGTGAAAGAACTGTGGCATGAAGGAAAATCTCCAAGAAAAAAAAAAACAAAATAAGTTTTATAGAAATTTACCTTCAACTTCAAACTAAAGTAAAACACAGTAAACAGAAACAGCACTTGACACTCCTGTTTTTGTCTTTAAAAATGCTGCACCACTGTTTTGTTACATAGTTATGTTACACCACTGGAAAAGTTTCCTGAAAATAAAGCAATCACAATTTAGCCAATCAAAGAAATAAATCACTCATAGAAAACCAATCAATAATAAAGTTGAGTTACTTTTATACTTTAAATGATTTAAAAAACTTGAAAATGTTGCCATCTAGTGGCTTCATGTTTTAAAAAATTAAGTGAAATACTTCAAACATGTTTCCTAGCAAATGTTTCTTTGGTAAATATACAAATATTATACTTGTCTCTACTTTGAGACAGCAACCTGGATTTTAAAGTTTTGTTTCACCATTTATTAGCTGAATGACCACAGGAATGGTGTTTAGTATCTCTGTAAAATTTACTTATAATAGTACCTACCTCCCAGAGTCATTAAGATTTATTAATTAAAAGATCCATATAAAGTTGTTTAGCACAGTACTTGGCTCATAGTATGCACCTAGTAGGTAATAATAATTATATTACTTAGTAAGGAAAAAGCTGCAAAATATTTGGGCTGTCACTGAGATTGAAGTTTTAGTGATACAATACTTAAAAGGATGGTAGGTATTGGTAGTTATGGTTGGATAATTATGTGGTTTTCTTGAATGATTAGAAACTTTCTATCAATACATGGCTGCTATTTAGATAGCAGCTATTAATGACTGGTATTCTCTAACTTTGAAAGGTCCCTGAATCAAACTATGATTGTAATTTACTGTCACAATATTTATAAAGTCCAATTCATGCCTAATTTGGTCTCTCAGCTATTCTACAAGAAAACAAATCTTTCTATGAGAGCAGAAAGGAGAAGGAGGTTCACCACTTGGTTAAAAAAAATCAAGGCTCATGTAGAAGGCAATCAACCCTAAAACTGTCAGTCATGAAGACAGATGGAATTCATCTTCTCTATTTCTGTTGAACTTTGAGCAGTAGTATTGCTATAACTTACTTTATTCTTGGAGATGGTACTTGAGGCATAGTTTAACTTGATTTTACCTGTCCAGTTAAATGGAAACAGCATGACTTTAAAAATATGTTTGACAAATTTGTCTCCTAAGATGCAAGGATATGATGATAAAATATGAGATGACATCATAATTTAGAATTTAGCTAAGCAAGCAGCAATAATCATAGTATTAATTCATGTACTAGAGTCAATAATGGGGAACACACTATAGAATATCATGAACACCCTTCTTCAAGGTTTTTATTAACATCTTAAATAAAATGTGCTAAGTTGTAGAAAATTCTGGGTGAATAGGTATTGTAGGCAGACTTTAAGATGTCTCCAGTTATTCTTGTCTCTTGGTATTCATGCCTTTCCCTTCTTGAGTAAATTGGATCTAGGACTCACTTCTAATTGATATGATACAGGAAAAGTGATGGAAGTCACTTCTGATGTTAGGTTAGAAAAAGGCTGTGGTTTTCATTTTGTCCATTCTTTCTTGATCTTTCTTGCTGACTCACTGTAATGGAATTCAGTTATTAAGTTGTGAACTATCCCATGTGGCAGGAAACTGAAGTAGAACTCTAGCCAACAGCCCATGAGGAATTGAAGCCCTCAGTCTGACAGCCCCTGAGG
The DNA here is from genome assembly GCF_048772815.1 of Callospermophilus lateralis. NCBI lineage: Eukaryota > Metazoa > Chordata > Mammalia > Rodentia > Sciuridae > Callospermophilus > Callospermophilus lateralis. The sequence goes on along the minus strand of NC_135312.1, from coordinate 55,487,632 downwards.
AATTAAATCCTGACAATAACCACATGGAATACTTAGAAGCAGAGACTCTCTCAGTCTAGCCTTCAGATAAGATCCTCGCCCCAAACAACACCTTCACTACAGCCTGGTGGAGGACCTTGAGGCAGAGGCACCTGGACAAGCCATGGCCTGGATTTCTGACCCACAGAAACTGTGAGATAATAATATTTACTATTTTAAGCCATTAAGTGATGGGGTAATTTGTTACACAGAGATAGATAACTAATACAGTTCATCAAAAATTGGCCTGTGGGCCAGATCTTCTTTGAAGACTGTCCTTATATGGTCTTAATGTTAAGAATGATTTTTACACTTAAAATAATTTTCTTTTTTTTTACTGAAAGAAGAAAAACATACCATGTTACAAAAACTCATGGCCACAAAGATTAAAATTTTCACTACCTAACTTTTTATAGATACAGTTTGCTGACCTCTGCAGTAAATAATGTGACCAATAACGGAATAAAGATTCAAACTATTGCCTAAACTACCTAGAATGAAGAAGTGAATTTAATGAGATAAAAGTCTCTGCGAATAAAATTAATCCAGAAATAAATAAAAAGCAGACAATTTTGACTAACTCTGAATTTATGAGTTATGAACGAGGAGCAGAGAGACTAACAAATATATTACAATTTATTTTTGTTTAAGGTGTTTTGAAGACTGGAGATATCATGTATACACAGACATAATTATCTCCACTTATTCTTTAATTAGATTAAAATCTACTCTTTTCACATTTCTCTAAAGAGATACTTCACCTTATTTGAATTTAATAGGCCACAATTCCTTATTGTTTACTTTAGTCCCTGAGAAATTGTTCTGAATATGGTACACAAGGATTGATAGATCCAGTGGCTCCTTTAGCCTCCACACCAGCCAAGAGGAGAATAATCAAGGAGATCTAGTAATAAAAAGTCTTTGAGGGCTGGGGTTATGGCTCAGCGGTAGAGTGCTCGCCTAGCACATGTGAGGCCCTGAGTTCAATCCTCAGCACCACATAAAAATAAATAAACAAAATAAAGGTATTGTGCCCAACTATAACTTTTAAAAATATTTTAAAATAATTTTAAAAGTCTTTGATGTTGAACTTTAAAAAAAAAAAAACAAATCTATGGGAGCTCTAAGAAATTTCTTCTTGAGGAGCTTATTTCTGCTTCGAGTGAGTGAAGAGTGACTATTTTCATACTCTAGAGGGAGATGCAGACTTCCACAAAGCTGATTCAGCATGGTGAAAAAAACGAGAGAGTGGAAAAAAAAAAGAAGAGAACTGGAGTAATAACACTTTTGTTTATATTAAATTGTTATTTGAATAAAATAAAATACTGAGGTTAAGATTTAAATCTCAAACCTATATAGTCATCCATTGGTATCTGAGGCGGGTGTTGATTCTAGGACTCCTGGATTCCAAAAATCTGCAGGTACTCAGGTCCCTTATATAAATGGTTTAATATTTGTATATTATCTGTGCATATCCTCCTGTATACTCTAACTTGTTTCTATATTACTTCTAGCACCTACTAGAATTAAATTCTATGTAAATAGTTGTTAAACTTTAATGCTTAGGGAATAATGATAAGAAAAATCTGTACACGTTCAGTACAGATGCAATTTTTTCCAGTATTTTTGATCCAAGGTTGGTTGAATCCATTAGTAATATCTATTGCCCAAAGAAATGGACAGCTGAATACTTTGGGGTAATACTTACATTTGAATTTATTTTGCTCCAGAAATACAACACTGGTGGCCCTCAACAACTTTCACTTTATATTTAAGTCATAGATAATGATATGCTATAAAAATCTTTAACTGATAAAGGTGTAGGTTGAAATCACCATTGTCTTAATTATGTTTTAATTATGAATATCTCCATAAGAAATTTATTTCTAATATATTTGAATTTGGCTACTGTTTTAGTCAGCTTTTTCACTACTGTGACTAAGAGACCTGACTAGAACAATTTTAGAGGAGGAAAAGTTTATTTGAGGGCTCACAGTTTTATAAGTTTCAGTCCATAGAAGGCTGCCTCCAATATTTGGGGCTCCAGGTGAGGCAGAATATCATGGTGGAAGAGTATGGTGGAAGGAAGCAACTTAAATGATGATCAGAAAAGAGAGAGAGAGAGAGAGGGAGATACAGAGAGAGAGAGAGAGAGAGAGAGAGAGAGAGAGAGATCTACTTGCCAGATACAAATATATACCCCAAAGGCAAACCTCCAATGACCCTCCTCTAGCCACACCTCACTCACCTTCAGTGTCCAGTTAATCCCATCATGGGATTAATTCACATTAATTCACATGGGATTAATTCCCATCATGGGTTAAGGTTCTCATGACCCAATAATTTTTTCTCTAAATCTTCTTGAATTGTCTCACACATGAGCTTTTGGGGGATACCTCACATTGAAACCATAACAGCTACTAGGGCTTGCTAAATAGTTTTAAGTAATTTTAATAACTTAGTAAAAAGAAACAGAAAACTAGTAAGCCAGTAGTAGATCTGCTTATTAGAAAAGAAACTACAGAGAATGGCCAATTTTTTACGTGTATATTTAGTAAAAAGTAATTTCTCTGAGATTATTTGAAGTCTTCAATATATTTAGAAAATGACTTTGAGTGCTCAATGTTTCCACTTGTCCAAGATTTGGAAAGTCATATCTATAGAAAATATTCTTTTGGGTATGAGGTTGATAGTTATGGGACCATTGCATGTTCACTTTGAACTTGGGTTTTCTTGGTTGTCATGTATTGGTAGTACACAAATTTCTGGGCCAATTAGAGATAACACACTTCCAAAATTAGTCTTGCCTAATATATACTTTATTACTACTACTAAATATGCTATTCTTTATATTGGTTTATTTTTATATCATAATAGTCTAAGAGTATTCCTAAGCTAATAATTAGACAGATTTAAATATACTAAAGATGATATTCTTAAAAATATATTAAATTATCTGCTGAGCTTGATGGTGCACACATTAAGCCCAGCAACTCAGGAGACTGAAGAAGAAGGATTGCAAGTTCAAGGCCAGGCTTAGAAATTTAGCAATACCCTGTCTCAAAATAAAAAATCAAAGGGACTAGGGATATAGATCGGTAGTAAAGTATCCCTAGGTTCAATCCCCAGTTCCAAAAAAAAAAAAAAAAAAAAAAAAGCCATGCTAAATTCTCTCTCTTATTTGTATCAGGTATCAACTATATCAACAGAAAAGTGGAGGGAGGAAAGGAAAAAGAGAGGGAGCTACGGAAAATGAGAATAGAACTTATATACTTTTATAGCATATACATGAAAATATAAACTACATTTCTTATAGGTAAATGACTGGTGTTTTCACTCTAAGGATACAAGATTCTCTATCATTCTCAATACTAAATTCTATGCTAGGTTCTGATTAGACTTAGACATTCTACAAAGTAAGGTATGATTTTGCATATCTTCTGGTCCTATAGACCTAAATTCTAAAACAAGAATGTATAGATTATCTGAATGCTGCCAAGGGCAACAAGACCCTTTAAATTATGCAAAGGCAAGTCTTTTCCTGTTAGTCTGCTTTCTTCTGTGTCACTAAAACGCTTATGCTTGTCTGAGAGTTATCACAATAAGCATCAGTGGCATAGTTTGTGCACACTGAAAAGAAAAATGGGGTGAGGGGCCAGGGACTATAGAACAGAAAAAAAAAAAAAAAACCTCTGAAATAATTAAAGCACTCTGGGGTGAGAATAGCTGGAATTCAAGAAGTAGACATTGTTACAGTTTCTTACCTTTTAGAGTAATATCAGTAAAAAATGGGGTTAGGGATTAGGAAGTAAAGGAAGAGCTGAAGTGATGCTTATGCTTCTCCTGAGTATGATCATGATCATCTTTACATTGTCACCCTCATATGCACCCAACATAGTTAAAACACTTTGGAGGACAATGATTGCTAAGTCCCCACTACCCTCAACAGGCAAACTCCAAGTTAGAATTTCACATTTAGATATTAACAATACAATTTTTCAGTTAACACAGTTAAACCAAGAGATGGCTTTGTTTGTAACAAAAAATATCACTTGCCTTGTGAACATGTAACCAATAGAGCATTAAAAGTTATAGATTGTCACGGTTGATTTTAGTATTTCGGATTTTTTTTTTTTTTAAAGAGAGAGTGAGAGAGGGGAGAGAGAGAGAGAATTTTTTTTAATATTTATTTTTTAGTTATCGGCAGATACATCTTTGTTTGTATGTGGTGTTGAGGATCGAACCCGGGCCGCACGCATGCCAGGCCAGCGCGCTACCGCTTGAGCCACATCCCCAGCCCCAGTATTTCGGATTTGACATGAACCCTAAAACACTAAAATTAAAGAAAAAATTTCAAAGAGGAATCTGCCAAAAAAAAAAATGAGGTGCTTTGGTAAGGAGTATAACTTAAATTCTGAATAAGACATGATTTGTGCCTAAATATTTCATAAAAGCTAAGTGGTTTTATAATGTCTATTCTTATTTTAAACATAAAATCATAATAGTCACACAATAAAATTAACTGAAAAAGACATATTTTTTGCTTCTTTAAAAATATAAAATCTTAAAAAATATGGTTTTCAGTTAAAAATTTTTTAGCCTTTAAATTTTATGCATTAAATTAATGAATTTTTTCATAAGTGTTTAATCATGCCCTTTCGCCATGATTGGGATATAGTTTGAGTGTATCCCCAGTGATTCAAGTGTTGAGATTTAATCTCTATCGTTAGGTATTAAGAGAGCAGAAACTCAATCTGACCACGGTGTTTAGAGATGGGGCCCTTTGGAAGGTTAAGGATTAGATAGAGTTGGTAGAGACCTCATGTCCTGAAATCTGATGGTTTTATAAGACGAGGAAAAGAGACCAAATGGAGCATGTATATACATGTGTTCCCTGTCTCTTGCCATACAGTTCCCTAGACTGCCTTGAGATTCTACCAGCAAGGTTATCACCAGATGTAGTCCCTCAGAACCATGAGCCAAAATTAACCTCCTTTCTTTATAACTCACCTACACTCTGATACTGTTATTGGCAACAGAAAACATACTAATATACCCCTTTCCACTTGTTCTAACTTCAAGTTGAAGGTTGATATAAAAGGAACTAGTTAGAAATTGTGCAAACTATTGCCAATCTAATCTTCTTTTTTTAAGTATTTTCAAAAATAAGTCTCTATTTCTAAACATCTCCAGTCTAAATCATTTTTTCAGGGTCCTAGAGTTTCCATATCTGAGTCTAACTTTCCTATTTTATTACCAATAATTTTGAATGCTTTTCTCTTCTGGTTGAATAGCATTGATACATTTAATAAATGTTTGGTGATTTCATACCTCGTGGAAGATACCCCAATGAAGTGATGACACTGACTGCAGAATCAAATAAACCAGGTTAAAATATGGATTTTACCATGTACTATGAGGCTTATTAACCTCACAGTCTGTTTTCTTTGTCTGTCTTTCCTTTGTCCATAGTCTTTGTCTGTTTCCTTCTCTGTTGAAAGAGAATTGAATTATGTATTAGATTTATTGTAAAGATTAAGAGAGATAGTACATGCCCAGTGCACAGAACAGTTCCCTGTACATTGTAAGCCCTCAACAAACATTAGGTACTCTATTAGGGAGCTTACAAATTAGCAAAAAATTAAAATAAAATTGGGGAAGTCCTATTTGAGAGGAAGGACAGAGTATCATAACAAGGACAAACGTGGTAACTCCATTATTAGGAAAGGTTTCCCAGAAGAAAGACATTAAAGTTGAGTCCTAAAATATAAGTAGGAATCAGCTTGGTAATAGAAGAAAGGTCAAGGCAAGGGGAGATACATGTGGAAAAGCCTAGGAATGCATTAGCATGGTAGCTTCAAAATAACTTAAAGAAATTCAGTAGAGCTGCAAAATGAGAGATGAAGCTAAAGAAGTGAAATAGGATCCAGGGTCAAAAGATTATTTAAGAAATTCTCAACTTCACACCAAGAGTAATAAAGAGCAATGTTGGAATTTTAAAAAGAAAGGCAATCTTTCTAGATTTAGGTCTGATAATATGTATCTGCAGAGTAAGACTGGATTGGAGGACAAAAGGAAGGACAGGATATTTTGTATCTTACAGTCATGACTGCTCTGCCATTCTTCAAAGACAAGATAAATATCATAATTTTTGTAAAATATTCTTTTACTGTTTGAGTTCTCATTTCTTCCTTGTAAATTCAAATAGCACTGTTCCAAAAATCTGACAATGTGCCTTTAATTTATAACCTCAACCCAGGTTAGTGCCTGAGAGGAAGAAGGTAAAGAGAAGGATTAGTCATCTGTCTTTCCAAGCATAGCTCCAGGAAAGAGTCTCACAGGATACAAAGGTGTTGCAGGTGACATTTTCAGAAATCAGACTCTGAGGTTGAGTTTAGTATGTCATGGGACTAAGGAATATCCACAGGGCTGACATCAATGGGAGAGAAAGAATATAAAAGTGGGGAGATAATTTAGGCAACATCACCATCTAAACCCAACGGAAGCTTTGGAGCTAGAATAGCCTTTAAGATGGCAAGGCCTTTATACCTCACATTAATCAGCTATTGACTTCCCATATGGCTGTCTGAACATGAGCAATCTCTGAAAGTGCTGACAGTTAGAAGTGATCCTTCAGTAGCTGAGGCCAATTCTTCACTGAAGAGGAATCCAGGTGATTATCACAGTGTTCACCATACTGGGGTGAGATAGCTTGGATTGCTCACCCAAGAAACCTGACCAAACTCATCAAAATCCTCAGCAGACTTTATACATGATTGTTTACTCATACTTTCTAGGAAGTCTGACCTTCTCACAAGTATAAGGATGAATTTTCAGTATAGACAGACAAAGGGAAAGGAGGATGATAGAGGAGGATGTGGAAATGGAAGTAGAGAAGGAGGAAGAAGAAAAGGAAAAGGAGAATAAGCAGAAGTTCAAACTAGTTAGAACATTTTAAGGGAAAATATATAGGCATATATTTTAGACAGGCAGCTGAGGACTATAATCATCAACTAACTACAGCTACATGATACTGTGAATTCCTGGAACACTTAAATATTGAACTTTACTTGAGCCTAGAGTTCCACTGGACCATAAAACAACCATTTTATCTGATATTCCATTTTTTGAGGCTCCTATAAAGTACAGTTGGCCTAGTAAATGGTGTTCTTGGAATGTGAAGCAGATATTAACTATAAATCAATAGTTGACTACACAATCTCCTTTGTATCAATGACTCAAACTTTAATAAAAGAAATCTACTCTATTCTTAGTTTATTATACCTTTGAAATTACATAGATGAAATATTTGAGGCAATCTCTTACACCCATTTTGCTACTTTGCAATGGTCCTGGTACTCTTTAAGAGAAGAATGAGAAACTCAGGCTCTACCAAGGACTATCGCAACAGAATTGCTGTGCTCTTATGAGACCATTCATCCCCAAAGTCTGAGATCAAGTCAGAGGGAGCATAAAATCTAATACACATTCAAGAGAATACTTACCAGGGAACCATACTTTCTGGCCCACTTGGGGCAATTCAAATATTTGCAATATTTAGGTGGTCTTTTGATTTTTCATGATCCTGACATACCAAAAATTTACTCATATGAGTGCCTTCTTTTTGTGAGCCTAGAACTACTATAGCATTTTCACATCTTAGGAAGCTCCAATAAATGTATATTTGAGAGTTTTGAGTTTAAATGCCTGTGCTAGATTCTCTTTCCTCTATGGTACTAGGTTGGAGTTGGAAAAAAGAGGAACCACACAAAATTTGGAAGATAAAAATGAAGCAGAAGCCTGGCACAGGGGCAAATACCTGTAATCCCAGTGACTTGGGAGGCTGAAGCAGGAGAATCATCAGAAGTTCAAGGCCAGCCTCAGAAATTGAGTGAGACCTTGTCTCAAAATTAAAAAAATAAAACAGACTGGGAATGTAGCTTAGTGGTAAAGCATCACCAGTGCTAAAAAAATAAAAAGTTAAACAAAAGTGGCTGCTGTCAAAAAGTCAATGTGGTCAGACATAGTGAAAAACAGCATAGAATGTTAGCAGATCTCAGTTTGTCCTCCCTTTCTTCCTCCATATTCAGCATAGCTTCCTAGTTACTGGCCCTGCTGGACAAGAGTGACCCCAGACCCTTCACCAGGTACTCAACTGTGGACCCACAGAGGTGGTAGCTATATGAAGACAATAACCTTCTAAAGGTTTCCATAGATCTCACCACACATTCCCCCTTTGCTATTGTTGCATGTTAGCAGTCTGAAGTCCTTGGTTTCTTGATATCTGCTACAAGTAGTCTTGTCCATCACGTGGTTATTTAGAGAATAATGGTTGATGATGATTTTTCTGAAACTCTGATTCTCTTCTCCTAGACCTTCTTTTCCACTGTGGCTTTCACATTTAGTAAATCTCTTATTCTGATAATGTTTACAGTGGTTCTGCTATCCTGATAAATTCTTTTTTTTTTTAATATTTATTTTTTAGTTTTCGGCGGACACAACATCTTTGCATGTGGTGCTGAGGATCGAACCCGGGCCGCATGCATGCCAGGCGAGCACACTACTGCTTGAGCCACATCCCCAGCCCCCTAATAAATTCTTGAATGATACCTTTTTCAGGTGAGTAAGTTAGATAAGCGAAATCATTTGTCCACAAATGGTACTGATTCAACAATGGAAAGAGTTTCTTACCTCAACTTTAATCATAATATTCCATCCATTCATCTCCTCTTCTCATGATAAATAGAAACCTCCATCATCTGTATGGAGGAATCCCTGCCACAAGGGTACTTCAAGTCAAGATAAACTTGGTCAGCACACTTATAGAAAGTTGTCTATGGCAATAATTAATTGCACTATATGAGACCAAATATGTTCACTGTAAACACTGTTTTTAAAATCTGGATATATTAATTTAAGAGGCTTTAGAACTCTCTTATGACCTGATGTTCTTGACAAGGAAGAGCACAATCACAAGAGAACTACATACATTTCAGATGCAGTTTGTCATATTTTCTGAGGAGTAAATTTCACATCATGTATGCAGCAGGCATACATACAAAGAAGGAGGAATCTATGAAGTTATTAATTAGCAAGTTTTTTTTATGCATGAGAGTCTTTGTACTCAAAGACTGACATGACCTTAAAACCACAGGTAGAAATGAAAAAATTTCATCATGGGCACCAAGAGGCAAACACCTGGAATGGGCAGCGTTTGAGGGAGCTCCAGAATGACTGGAAGGATCCCTGAAAAATCCAAGTATTGTTTCACTAGAAATGAAACCCTGACATATGTATTTCATGTCAGAACACTGACCTGGCTGGTTACTAAGACTCATTCAATCCTCTGAACATAACCCTAAAGGATGTCTGGCAATTCTTTTTCTGATAAAACTTTATAATCCTGCCAGGCACAATGGCACTCACTTGTAATCCCAGCAGTTCCAGCGACTGAGGCAGGAGGATCCAGAGTTCAAAGTCTGCTTCAGAAAAAGCAAGGAACTAAGCAACTCAGTGAGACCTTGTCTCTAAATAAAATACAAAAACAGGGCTAGGAATGTGGCTTAGTGGTCAAGTGCCCCTGAGTTCAATCCCTGTACCCACCTCCCCCACAAACAAAACAATTTTTATGATACTAGTATTGCTTAAAGGATTTGCACCTAGAACCAAAGCAGGCCCTAGGAAAAATTATACTTTGATTTCTCAGTGCTTATTAAGAAGCTCTTACCATGATTTGTCCTAGTCGTTCCCCTTCATAAAGATTTAGCATAATCCTTCAAGCTTCTCCAAGATGTGGCACAAAGTATCCTTTATTCTGTATCATATTTTTCAGGTCCTGCTGCCTTGCTAATTAGGGAAGTTTTCCTTCTCTACAAATAACCTGAAAACTTAGAGTGAAACCATGTCTTACAACTAATTATTCCTATGATTCAAGATTACATCCCTCAAATCCTTCCTATCTGAATGCATCACTTTCTTACTCACCGTCAATAGATGAGTTTTTAAAGGAATGATCAGCCAAATACAGAAAGACAATTTTCACGACTACATATCAGATAAACAAATGACTAAGTCACTCATCAAAACGGAGAAGTTGACCTTTAACAACTTTTATATATCCCTTTTACAGAAAATATGAATTCATTCCCATTGCTTTCCTTCATGCCTAGTATATGGGTACTTTTGCCATAGGTCAATTCCTGGGAGAACCAAAACAACCCAAAGGAGTTATGGATATTGCCTGATATAAGGCTTCTGCAATTTTCATATCCACTTCACCCAAGCCCTGCAGCACATAAGTCTTCAATTTCCTTCTATGTATGGGTTGCCAATTTTTATGTATAAATTCCCTGGTCAAATCCTTTCATTACCTCCCTTCTCAAAGTAATTAACTATGCCTTTCACCATGCTCCCACTGTATGACAACTTGTACGGCTATCTATCCTTCTACTTCACTATCATCACTCTCTTCCATTTCCTTCCTTCTTTCAGGTGTGGACCCTCTACTCTGTCTTCCAAACTTTAGTGAAGAGCCAACACAGTAACCAAGACTTATCCAGAAATTTTCCCTATATCCTTGGAAACTTCTCTGAGCTCTCCCTGTACTCCCTTACTTTAACTGAAATCTGGCTGTCCCTTGAAGAATCTATTTCCTCTAAGTCCCCTCTGAAGTATATGTTTGTTGACAGACAAAGAAGGACATTCTTGTCTGATTCCATTTTGTTAGTAAAGTAGGGGAGAGGAGATCATCTAAACTGATCAGGTAGGTGGGCTGTTAGAGAGATGAATAAAGGGTTATCTTCCATTTTTACTTCATCAGCAAGCCGAATACTCAGACTTCAAAATTTATCTTGAATTTAGCCACTTCTAGTTACCACCTTTGTTAATAGAGTGATCTAAACCAATATTGTATATTTCCTGGATCTATCAAATCAGTCTCATGACTGGTCTCCATGCATCCTTTTGATTTATTCCACATAAGCAACTAGGATGATCATTTCAAAACACAAATCACAGCACTTTCTGGCTTAAATCACTTTAATAGTCTTCTATCTTTCTTTAGATAAAGAAAAATCCTTACAAAGGTCCTTTAGGATTAGCCATTACCTGTTTCTTAGACTCATCTGGCAACATACCTTCCATAGTTCTCTGACACAAGGGCAACAATGGTATTTTTTCAACTCCTCGAAGCTTTCACAAGTTCCTTTAACCACAGGGACTTAGAGTAGTTATACTTCATCCTTTCCTTACCTACTTAACTCCTACTTTCTCTTAAGATCTTAGTTTAACTATAATCTGTTAGAAAAGCAGTATTATACTCTCTTATAGAACCATAGACTTCTTCCTTACAGCATTCAGTATAGTTATAATTTTTCATTAATTATATTTATATTAGCATATTCACATTTGGTTATATGACATAGACATTATTATATTAATTGTAGCATTAATTTCCCTTTAAAAACATTTATATTAATAATATGTGAATATATTATACATTAATATATAAAGTCTCTGTCTCACTTAGCTTGTAAGCTCAATAGTAGTAGGGAAAATGCTTGTTTTTGCTTACCATCATGTCTCCAAATTCTAGTTCAGTACCTAACATATACATGGCAGAGGCTCAATAAGTATCTGTTAAATAAATAAAACTTCAAGTGGATAGTCTTGATAGTCATGAACATTAAAAGAAACAATACAGAGAGTAGACTCTGTGGGTCACCTCACAATAGTTATATACGACTTATTAGTAGTCCTTGACCTATACAATAACAAGTTTCCTGACCCATAAATTGGGGACTTCCCACTTTGGGGTTTACCACCCGTGCATCTCAAATTCAATTTAACTGATCCTTGGCACATGGTCCTAGAACATCACTCTAATGTCTTTGCAACTTATTTTATCTGCCAGAGACACAGAATCAAAATACACAGTAGGGAGTGATCTAGACTTTGCTATTGTTATAGCTAGTACAGGCACTTCATTTGGTGAGAACAGTATTAGCGGAGAAAAACCATATGAATAACCACTGATGTGACTCCCTTATGTAAGGTTTTGGTTGAAGCAGTGGTTCACGACCAAATATGGGAGTTGGATCCCTGCAGAATGATAAAAGTAGTGTGAAGTGGGAATGATCATTGGTACAGTTTTTGTTGTTGTTTCTTTTCTTTTCTTTTCTTTTTTCTTTTATTTATTTTTGTTTTTTTGAGAAAATCAAGAATCAAAAACAGAAAACCAAATACCAAAGTTTAGTACAGAGTACAGGAGCAGAACTATAAATTGGGAATGCAGCCAGAGTCAAAAGCCAGACGGAGTAAATGAGTATATGAGAAAATCTGGAACCAAAGAGGCATGTACAAAGTAATTATAATGAACAGATCAGGGCAGGCCTGAGACCATAGCGTGGTTTGGCTAGTTTAAAGAATGGTGTTAGAATAGAGCCTCCTATCCAAAAGAATTGATAAGTTCTAGGGCAAGCCCTGGGAAACTCTTTCCTTCGTTGAAAGGTAAGCTCAGATGATTGTGTGAAAGCTGGGGGAACTCCACTCCAGTTCTCTATGACTTGGGATCCCTCTCATATTCACCATATGACCCATATGAAATAACAGGGAGTTCAGGCAATCCTGGTGATACCTAGATTGCTAAGCTCTCTAAACTCATTGCCATCTTGCTCCTTTTTCTCATTGCATTCCTATGTTGACACAACTCATGACTTCTGATTTTTCTTCTGGCATCTGACAATAATTCAGTTTCTTCCACTTGATCTCCATTTTTTTCCTTGGGCAATTATTTGTACATAACTTTTTCTTTCTTTTGCTTCTAGCTGCTCCAGATAATTAACTAACCTACTTGTTAAGTTACCTTTGGGGTCTGGGGACCCTTGAACTTGAGTGGCTACCCAACCTGTCCTAAACCTTCCCACTTTCAGAGTAGCAAGTACAGGATCTATAGAATATACAACTGAAAATGCATTTAGTTATTATCTTTTAAAAATTGGCCATTCCACTAGATGTAGTGGTGCTCACCTGTAATCCCAGAAGCTCTGGAGGCTGAGGCAGGAGGATCACAAGTTCAAAAGCAGCCTTAGAAATTTAGTGAGGCCCCCAGTAACGTAGTAAGACCCTGTCTCAAAATAAAAAATAAAAAGGGCTGGGAATGTGGATCAGCGCAAAAGCATGCTCCTGCTCCTGGGTTCAATTGCTAGTACCAAAAAAAAAAAAAAAAAACCTAAAAAGAAGAAAACAAAAAAAAAAACCTGACCGTTTCTTATTGTTTTTCTGTTTGTCTTATCTTACTAAATAAACCTTAAGTTTCTTGATAAATGTATTGATTATATATTACCTCTCTAATGCTTATAATACTGAATGCCTAATCAACACTGAATTTACAAATAATAACAAATTGTAGATGAAGGATGTGTGTATGGCAATGTTTATCTTAAGTCCAAGGACCCTACAAAGTTTAATGCTATGGGATCCTGTCCAATATGTTTACATTAAAATTTAATAAGATGATATATAGTCTTAACAGGTAAGACATTTTTCAAAATGATGTTTTAATTCATTTTGAAGAGTATGTATTGTGTCATCTCATAGAAAATTACAATTAGAAAGATCTTCAGAAAATAACATTACACCCTGTTGAAGCATAGAATGTCTCTTAATATTAGTGTTCATTTCCAAGCCTATGGACACAATCATAAAAAAATATAATTCTATGATTTCAATATGGTTTGAATTTGTTTCCCAAGTTTTCATGTGTTGGGAGCCTGATTCTTAGTGTGATGATATTGGGAGGTAGGACTTTTAAGAGGTGGGACCTAGTGAGACATTCACAGGTCAGTTGGGGCCTTGCCCTTACAAGAATCATGGGATCTCAGAGTCTTTCTGGATTCCTGTTTTGTGTGTGATGTGATCTCTTGTCCCCAAACATGCTTCTACTGTGATGCAATCTGCTATGAAGTAAGGCAGCCATGGAGGCCTTCATCAGAAGCCAAAATGCCTCTGATAGACCTGCCAGATATTGAACTTTCAGCTTCTGAAACTGTGAGCTAAGTAAACCTACTTTTTTTGTAAAATTAGCCTGCTTCAGGCATTTCAATATCATAACCAAAAACTGACTAGTAGAGTAATTTATGGAAGGAGGCCAAGGATTGTTTCCCAGTGAAAATGACATTGAAGGCAAATTCTGAACAATAGGTATGAGCAACTATGTGAAAGAGGGAGCACAAAGTATGGGGTGAAACCTAGGGTAGGACAGGGAGAAGTGTTTACAGAGTTTGGGCAACTGAAGGAAGCCTTGAGTAACCAAAATAAAGGAATTATGGCATTAAGATGAACAAGTGGTCAGTAAGTTTTGAAGACCTTACTAAATATTATAAACTTTATATTAAGAACAGTGAAAACACATTGACAAGTTTAATGAGAAGCATTATATAAAAAGAATTGTGTTCCACTGGGTTCAGTCCTTAGCACCACATAAAAATAAAAACAAATAAAAATAAAGGTATTTGTCCAACTACAGCTAAAAAAAAAAAAAAAAAAAAAAAAGAACTATGTTCTTTAAAAAGTCAGTAGGGACTTTTGTCCCTGGTCAAATGAGTAAGTAAAAATTGGATTTATCTTTCTGACTGAAACAAATAGGAAAAAAATGGATGAATGTATAAAACAATAACTTCCAAAACATTGAATATCAGCAATGAAGAGCAATGGTCCCTGTTAGATGAGAATAAAACAAATGAGATGAGATATATCATAACCCCAAAAAATTGTTTGGAAGAAATTTCTAGGCTACAGTGTAGGAAAAGAAAACCCAGCTTTGAGTTGAGGAGAAGTAGGTGGGAATCTAAAGAAGTTAAAGAGGCTAGAGTTGGCAGTGCAGAGTCCCAGAAAAAAGGAAAACTGCAGAGAAAAAACTACAGAGATCTATATGAGTGCTTCTTGAATGGTCATTTGAGTACTGATGAGAGTATACATGTGAGGAAATTATCCAGAAATGGGGAAGAAGGATTAGAAGAAATAGAACATGTGGATCACAAACAAGGTCAGGAATAGCACCTGTTCTCAACAGAGTAGGAAATCTCAGTTTAGAAGATATGAAACAGGATATTTTAAAACATCTTGCCTCACTGGAAAGATTTAACCCTAGAATGAATGTTGAGTAACATAAATTAACAAAAAAAAAATTTCATAGAACTACTAATAAAGAGCAAATCTTAAATCAACCACAGGAAAAAATATTTGATGCAATAAAACTAAAGAGTTAATTTCTCATCAGAAGCAATGCAAACAAGAAGGTAGTGGAACAATATTCTAAAAGAACAAAATCCCTATCAACTTAAAATATTTTGCTCAGTGAAAATATCCTTCAGAAATATAGATAAGAGGGAAGAAGTTTTTCAGACATAGAAAAAAGCTGAAAGAATTCATTATCAGTGGTTCTGCACTACAAGAAATGGTAAAGGAAGTCTTTCAAGCTAAACAAAAACAAAACCCCCCCCAAACAAACAAGCAAACAAATGGAAGCCTAAAGCCACATAAAATAATAAAGAGCACAGAAATGGTAACACTATGGGCAAATAGAGAAATGGTTTTTATTTAAATGTCTTTAAAAGATAGTTGGCTCTTTAAAGAAACAATAAATACAGTAATAATAATGCACTGTGGAGTTTTTAAAATATGTAGAAAGTAAAAGTAGGATAAATATGGCAAAATCTAGGAAGAGAAAATAGAATTATTCTGCTGTATGGTTCTTATGGTATATATTGAGCAATATATCACTTAAAGGTAGAAAGTAGTAATGATGTATAAGATAAACCCTAAATCAACAACAAAATTTTATAACCTTTTTTTAAATATCTTTATCTTATTTATGTATTTATTTATTTTTATGTGATGCTAAGGATTGAACCCAGTGCCTCACACATGCTGGGAAAGCATTCTATCACTGAGACACAACCCTAGCTCTTATAAGCTTTTATTGTGAGTTATAAAGAATTATCACTAATAATCCAACAAAGAAAATAAAATGGAATAAAAATTACATAGTTGTTCCAAATGAAAAGGGAAAAAAAAGGAAAAGGATAACAAAGAACAAATGGAACAAATAGAAAACAAATATCAAGATAGAATTAAACCCAAACATATTAATAATCACATTAAATGTAAACAGTCTAAATTCTGTATTTTAAAACCTAGAGATTAAAATATGGAATTTTAAAAAGCAAGACACACCCTGAACAGTGATGTGTGCTTGTAATCCTAGCAACTCAGGAAGCTAAGGCAGAATGTACACAAGTTTGAGGCCAACCCCGGCAATTTAGAGAGACTCTGTTTAAAAAATAGAAAGGCTGGAGCAATAGCTCAGTGATAGAGTGTGCCTGGGTTCAATCCTCAGTACCAAAAATAAATAAACAAATAAATAAAAAAGCAAGACTCAACTATACCTAACATATAGATTGAAAGTTAAAGGAGCAGAAAAAATATAATATACTGATATTAACCATAAGAAAACTGGAGGGAAAAAACTGGGGAGATTATATTAATATAATATAAAACATATTTCAAATAGTATTATCAGAAATAAAGGACATAAACTAGACAAATTCTTTGAAAAACACAAACTGTCAAGTCTCACTAAAAAAGAAATAGGTAACCTAAATAATTCTTTAGTTATTAAAGAAATTAAATTACATTTAAAAACTTTCTCACAAAGTAAACAGTAGTCACATAAGTATTCGCTGATAAATTCCACCAAACATTGAAGCAAGAAACAATACCAATTCAATACAAACTTCCAGAAATTGATAAGGAGGGAACACTTCCAACTTGTTCAGTAAGGAAGAATTACTTGATACCCAAATCAAATCATGATATTATAAGAAGCAAAAACTACATACCGGCATATTCCATAAACATACAGGGAAAAATTTCTAACAAAAGCTTAGCAAATCAAATATAAAAATACACAAAAGGATAATACATCACCACCAAGTGGGGTTTATTTTAGGAATGCAAAGTTGATTTACTATTCAACAGTCAATCATTATAATTCACTGCAATAACAAACTAAGAAAAATGTTATGATTCTCTTAATCTATACAGGTAAAGTTTTGAAAATACAAAAACCATATATGATAGAAACTCTCATAAACTGAAAGTAGAAGAGAAATTCCTTATTTATTTATTTATTATTTTTTTAGCTATGGTTGGACACAATACCTTTATTTTATTTATTTATTTTTATGTGGTGCTGAGGATCAAACCCAGGGCCTTGCACATGCTAGGCGAGTGCTCTACCTCTGAGCCATGACCCTAGCCCTTAGAAATTCCTTATTTTTAATTCTATAATTTGGAGATCAGAATCTGCATCTTGTTTTCAAGTAGTGTTGTTCTAGACTGAAAAGATGTAAGACCTCCACTTAGGGTAATTACAGAAATTCCCTGAATTTCTCATCATGCCTGGAGTCAGGAATTTGAATGCTGAGTTTGTCATGGTAAAGCTTCACTTAAGCTTTTTGCTTTCTTTCTCTTTCTTTTCTTTTTCTGGTTCAGTTAAAAGTGAACAGACCATTCTAGAAACCTCCTATTTCTTTCTCATTGTTGCCATGTGGTTTGCTCAAGCCTTCCATTCAGTAGTTACTGTATTCTAAGTGATCAAAGTGATCATTTAAATAACATAGATTTCCTGGGTTAAACCTACTATTGCTAAAAAAGATTTTTGCTTCTATAAGCACAGCCAGAAAATATTGAGAAAATATTGTCTGTAGGCAAATCTGGTACCACTCTATTGGTGAAAGGTTATAGAGAATAGAATACACTCTTGTTCAAACAGAAATGGGTATATTATAAGACATTGAATGGTTTACAGAATTATTTTGTTGAGCAGATGAATTGGATTTTAGATGAGCTCCCAGACTACTCCAAGTCACATCTCAGAATATGGTCACTAGAAGAGCTGCTGTTCCTGCCAAGATCAGGAAGGTAGACACTAACGTTTTTATTGCTAAAGCATCTAGCTTCAAAACCATCTAGCTCCTTTGTTGTTAGAGCTTTTAGGTGAAAAAATCATACTATAGTAGCTACAATCAGAAAACTTTCTGCCAAATCTTGTTATTTTAAGGTACTTTGTCTTTTAATATGCCTTGTGATTTTTGTTGTTGTTGTTGTTGTTAAGATGGACATGATGCACTTAGTGAAAGAAATTGCATTAACATAATGGTAAGACAGGGGAAGGGAAACATTCTACAGTCCTATGATCAATTTTCAGTTTTCCAGTGAGGCTGCAGCTCTGCATTGTGACTGTCACCAGTTTTTCAGGTTGCTTCCTTATTATTTGGGACAGGATGAGTAGAGGGGTTAGGAGTTTAATATTTCCCTTCAGCGCATGGAAGCCCAGAACCACCTGGATATTTTCCATCCCCCAGGTCAGTTAGGCTTTGATAAAACCTCAGCAGGTTAGGCTGTAGGAAGACAGTTTCTCTTGAGGGCAAACCGTGTTAAAAACAGAATGCGCTGTTATATTTCAAAATGGTCCCTACCTTGCATACCCTGGCTGGAAGCATGAAGGAATTTTTTTCTAATATTAATGATGATAAGAACCTGATAATGCTCAGGGAAGTTAAATGCACAAAAGTGTAGAACCCACCTATAACTGAATTGCCCTGGAGTTTTCCACTCTCCAGCTTGTCCACATTGATCCTCAAGCAGTTCATCAGATACAGTTCTGGTTTTCCTACCCCAGCACTGGTTCCCACAGAGGTTTCTGCTTCAGTCAAATAATGGTTCTATGTAGCCCTCAGCTTCACTGTTACTTGGTTGCTTATCTGTCTCTCCAATTTGGGGTAAAAAAATTTCCCTGTGAATTCACTCTTCTGATATTCTAAAAAGAGTTATTGACTTGGTCAGCTTTTTCTTGCTATTAGGATGGAGTAGCAACCTCTAAGTTCTTTTCTATGTCAGGCTAGAAATTCTACCTGCTTTTTAAAACTCATCGTTTTATGTGAAAATATCAAAGCTTACTTATACTTTATTTTCTAAAGTGTTGATAAAAAATATTTGCATATTGTAGGTTCCAGGAAGTCTCTGGGTGACCTTCTGTATTTCAGGGTATATTATACTAACTATGGCTTGCACATAATGCATTCATGACTATGCATTTTTAAATAAGTTATACCCAGTGCCCTAAATAGTGTAGAGCATACAGTTTGGTATTTAATATTTGTGGAATAATCAATAAATACATGAATGAAAGATTTCCTTGGGACTCCTTGATTAATCCTGATGTCATCAGATCACTCACCAACTTTCCAATTGACTCAATTTGTCTTGGGAAAGATACAAGCCAGTAATTGTTCTAACTTTTAATATTGTTATTCTAACTTACTGTAAATCTAAACCCTGAAAATGTTTCTCTTGGTGTTCAAGTTGAAAGTTACAAAATTCAGGAACTTACAGATCTCTGCATAGGAGTTTTATGCAATAAACACTTTGTCTTCTAAACAACAAGGGCAACAATTGCCGAACTAACAAACATAAAATGGAACACCAAACTTAACCATATAAAAAAAAAAAAAACTTAACCATAGGTAGCTTATTTGTTAATTACAAATACTTAGTGCACATTATTTTATTGTAGATTATCCTGGGACTATTTTATTATCAGATTGGCTTTCTTTGCTATCCAATTTTCCCATTCCTTTATTCCCCTTTTTACCCAACCTAGAAGTACATGCAGAAATATAATGGTGATTTTAATTTTAACCTAAATAAAACTTAGAGCAAAAGAAATTTAACATGAAAATACACTATCCAAACATTTAACTTTTTTGAAATTTTTTATGGAGCAATTCAGTTTTAAAGTGCCCGGCGGTTATTTATACCTTGTGTTAGATTGTCATTTTCCTAGTCCTCAACTTCACTGTTAACTTGGTTGCCTCTAAGTTGCAGAACAGTGGACTAAGAAAATAATTAATTTTAGAAAACTGTGATCAAAATGTAAAGGGAATCACAAAATCATGTCATATAAAAAGTGAGTGACTAAAAAGAGAAGGATTTTTTTTTTAGGGAAAGGACTAGGGTTGTCAGGGACTAAAATTTAGACAAAGATAAATTCCATATCAACATCTATGCTAAAATCCTTAGCATGGTCCACAAGCCATAAAAAAATCTTGTCTTCTGTTTACATTTCCACCCCCCATCCTACAAATATTTTTTCAGTCACTTTCTGTTTCAGCTCTTTTGACATAGTTTGATGCCTTCTTTAAAAAGATCTTTTGCACATATACACCCCTTGGCTAGGAATATTCTTCTCTACTTTATTTTTTCTCCTAATTACTTCCTACTATAGATCTCTGTTTAAAGAAAGGTTCATTGTTGATATGTCTTTATCTGTTCTCTCAAAGTGTGATTATTTTTCCACTTTCCTTAACCTCAGGGAAGGCTCACTCCCCAAAATAAAATTTCCTAGTTCTAGTTTCCCTTGTAGCAGTAATTTCATGTATGTGCCTCTCACACTAGACTAGTATTAGTTTCAAAGGACAAGGAAATATGCTTTGCTAAAGATGTTCTTACCTAACACAGTGCCAGGCACATAGCATGTATGCAACAAATACAAAATGAATGAATTAAAATTCATCTTTATCTTGGGTTAATTGTAATTTTTCAACTCAAATGTCCAAAATTAAAACACACACACAAACAACAATAAGAAAAAAAATAAACACATATGACAAAAATAAGAATAGGCATAAGATAATAGAAAGTGGGGGAGATTGAGGAATTGAACAAAGCCATGCCATGCATAAGGCATTCAAAATTCTAACAACTTTGAAATGTCATGATGACAAAATATAGCATGTGTATATGCCAGATTCAGGTATAGGACAACATTTGTCTGAAATAAATTGATATATTCATTACAAATGACATTATAAATGACATTTAATGCCATAAGAAAATTAAAAAAAAAAAAAAAATATATATATATATATATATATATATATATATATATATATATATATAAAGTCTGCTAGTGGCATTCTCATTTTGCTTAGAATATACAGAGAAAGTAGCATAAAGGTTGTGCTAAAATGTCAATAGTGGTTCTCCTTGGTTGATGGAATTATGTGTTCTTGTGGGTGTACTTTTTGTATTTTTTAATGTTTTACAATGGAAAATATATTGTTTTTGTATTCAGAAATGAATGATTTTTACAAGGTAGATAAGAGTAATTCAGTTGGCAATGGGAAGGTACAATGGAGAAGAACAGGATCAGAGGCTGGGAAATAGATTAGGGTATAGTATGAGTGAAAGATGGTAAAGGCAAAATTAAGGAGTGGTTATGGGGAAAAAAGTAAATAAATACTAGGATGTGGAACAAACAGGATTTGGTAATATTAGTTGATTAGGTTGGAGCAAAAAGGTTAAGGAAACATGATACATGGTAATTTCCCTTGATAGTTCTGGATTTATATTGGCTGGAAATAAAACTTATGGAATCATTAGACTTAAACATGGTTACTGAAACTGAAACTAAATGAGATTACCCTGGGAGTGTAAAATAAAATAGTGCAAAAGTCTGACTTAGGAGGGAACTCCTGAAGTTTAAGAACCAGGTAGAAGAAAGACCTATAAGAAAATATGAGGAATTAGAGAAATAAAACTATAACTAGGAAAAATGGATTTCAAGTAAGAACTAGTCAGTGATACTAGTAGGAAAAACATCTTGAATGTTTCTGCTTCCTGGGTAGGGACCTCAAATACTTCTGGGTCTTTCTCTATACAATCCCTTTGTGGTATCTAGTCAAGCACTACTAGAAATTTGATGCATAAATTTAACTAATTCTGGAGATAGTTGACAGGCCTATTTGGTTTTCACACTCTTATTAATGATACAAGTAGACAACATTAGCTAACTTATTTTTACCACTAATAAAATGAAGGTTTAGCCCCCATTTATGCCCTTATTTCTTGAATCGTTGGAAAACTAGGCAACACAGAGGGGAATTATTTTATTGGGATTCCTTGGGAAAATGCAATAACTGATGTCAAATACTAGAAGGGTCAAGTAAGGTAGGAGCTGAAAAATAAATCTGGCAATTAAGTAATCAACAAAACTCTGTCTTAATAAAGTCAATTTCTCTAAAGAAGGTATTTGACTAGATATCCATGGTGGAGTGCTATAGTTAGGATAAAGTCTGAGAATCCTAACCAAGTTTCATATGTCAGAGACTTGGTCCTCATTGCAGTGGTTTAAACCTTTAGAAGGTGGGGCTTAGTGGGAGTTCCTTTGCAGGGGTTTCTCATCTTTATGGCATTGCTGAAGAGGCACCTGGTCTGCTTGCTTTCTAGGTGCTTGTGACTTATCTTTCAAATTATTCTCTCAAAGTATAATTGTTTCCCTCTGTTTTTACCTCAGAACTTGGGAATATTGATGTGTTCTCAAGTGATGGGTTCTTAATTTTGTGAATATCCTCTGGCATGTTATTGGTAAGCAATTGGGTGCTTATCATGAACCAAATTTACATGCCTCTTACAGAATTTTGCATCCCCTTTTACATATTGTAATCCAAGAAGATTCAGGAGTGGGAGTGGTTCTGCTTTAACACATTATTCTCTCATTTCTACTTGATGGTAGGTGTCTATGTTACATAATCTCCACAAGCCAGGAGCTTCATTTTCGAATTTCCAAGTCTTCTTGGCAATATCTATTCCTTACATCCTGAGGTTTTAACTCTGAGAGCAAGGAAATATGTCTCAGATCCTGGATTCTTGTCCCTTTTGTAATATCGATGAGACTGCCTGCTTTGCTGAAATGATCTAATTTTTAGACAGGCTCACTCTACGTCATAACCAAAAGTCAGAGGCAGTTTGAGTTTTTACTTTATTCTAGTTAGGTGCTTCTTTGTCAACATTGTTAGCCAAAATGGTGATACTGGTTAATTTTGTTTTATTAATCTGCCCATTCCTGGCCTAATCACTATGACTGAAGAATAGGGTATTTGGCCAGCCTGAATTATGGGCTTACCCATGTGATACCGGAGTTAGTGTTAGGCAATGGATAAATGCTCCTGGGAAAGAGGGACCGGTCTATATTAGTTAGAATAAAATCTCAAATGCTAGTGGTTCAGCCACAAAGGAATACATATAAATTGATATACAAAGAGCATTCCTATAGCAAGAAGATATCCTCCATGTGGAAATTCTAGAAATCAGTCTTTTAAATGAATTAATTATTTTTTAGGAAACCAGTCTTTCATCTTGTGGCTTGACTATCTTTGACACATGGCTTCCAATGCAAATGTATTCACTTGCCTCAAATTGGAGGGGTGAGGGGAGATGCTGAAAAACTGTTCATGTGATGTTTTCATGGTCCAGCACTGAAATAGGAACTTATTACTTCTGTTTACATTCCACTGGTTGGAACCTAATTGGCTCACCTAATCCAGACATACTCCTATTTGTAAGAGAGGCTGGGAACTATAATTATGTGCTCAGAAGAATCTAGTATCTGTGAGACTCAATTGTTCTGATCTAAATGCGTATTGTACCTCTTTTTCAACATAAAGGACATATTCCTGTAGAGAGAAAATCCTAAAGTTCTCTCCAATCATTGGATCAGGCTCAAAGTCTGATTTTCAAATAATGTGCAACCCTATTCATTAAGTGTAGATGTGATCTATGAACTAAAAATACAAATTATTTTGGCAAACCCAATGACAGGGGTAGATCAGGAAAGGGTAATTATAATATGTTCCCTCATTTGGAAAAGAGAAACATAAGAGACCTTGTGCAATACTGATGCACAATAATAGTGAAATACTAAATAAGCATTTTATAATACATGTCTTCTGAGAGTGGAGTCAGTTTTGGTGTGATCCCAACTCTAGTCTTGGGGAAGAATGCTCTTGTCTATTATTTTGCAGGGCCTGATACCAACCTCTGAAATATCTTCTTTGTCCATTATTCCCCAGGGTCACATCCTCTAGGGTATTGTGGAGCTAGCTGTTGAACTCTTACATTCTACTTCCCACTTATGGGGTTAAACAGTTGCCCCACTGTTTTAACACTTGAACAATTATATATGAGCCAGTTTCACAGTTTATTTAGTAATAAAATTCTTTCAAAAATGGGGCTTTTGGGCTGGGGTTGTGGCTCAGCAGTAGAACACTCGCCTAGCACGTAGGAGGTGCTGGGTTTGATCCTTAGCACCACATAAAAATAAATTTAAAAAACGCATTGTGTTCAACTACAACTAAAAAAAATTTTTTTAAATGGGGCTTCTGGTTTATTTTCTTCAGGTAAATACTACAAAGTTCTTTCTTATATAATTCTCAAGCCTGATTTACTGCTTTGCTTCCTTACATCATGCCAGTTTTCCTAGAACTTTACTATGGCTACCTTGAGGTCATTTGACATAAGGGTTTGGATGGGACAACCAAATCCTTGATCTAATCTTTCTTGCAGGACTAAATCGTAAGGAAATTGTACTATTTCTTTCTTTTCTTTTCTTTTACTGTTTTAGGTGTTTAGGTCTAGAAAGTTTTTCCAATCCTTCCACCCACCTTCATTTCTGCAAATTATTTTTGGAGTTTCACTTTACAATAAAACTTTGCTAAATAGAAAAAATGTAAAATCTAACACACACTATTATTTTTAATCTTTTCAACCATTTCCTCTAGATTTATTCTCAACAAATAGGTAATCTGCCTTTCAATTACTCCACATGACAGTTTTACCAATTACTTTTCATTTCAAATAGGGGTCTTCTTCTAGCCTCTAAATTAGTTTCTCTACTTCTTGCTGTATCATTGTTAAGCCAAGGTAACATATTTTATGTTATTGTCTTGGCAGGACTCAAATTCTGGTACCAATTTCTTGATAAGTTATGGTCATTTCAGCTCCTGTAACATATACTTTTCAAATCTCATTTTTTTCCTTACAGTTAGTCCACAAGGGGGTGTTTCTAATTGGGGTTGCTCTTCTAACTCTGGAATACCCAACATATGGTCCTCAGGGTCATCATGCTCACTGACAAGAAGCTGATGGAGAAAGAGGGAGGACAGGGGGACTTCATTTAATTCTGAAAATGAACATATCATTTCTATTCATATTTCATTAGCTAGAAATCAACCACATGGTCATGATAACAAGGAACTGTAAAATTTAGTTTAGGTGTGTGCCCAGGAAGAAGAAATAAGTCTCAAGAATGTATAGTCAGTTTCTTCCTCAATGTTCTAAAAGGAAAACAAACAAAAAATACTAGATAACCGAAAGTCACTCCAGGGGCCTCATCCATTGTAATAATTTTGATCTTATTCTACTAGTCCCAACAGGATCATTATTTCCCTACTACACAAAGAAAAAAAATTCATTTTCTTCCAGGCTCTAAGCAACTCATCGAGATCCTGTCTCTAAACAAAATATAAAAAAGGGCTGGGGATGTGGCTCAGTGGTTAGGTGCCTCTGCTTCAATCCCTGATTACACCCCCCCCCCTGCCCCCGCAAAAAAAAAAAAAAAGAAACAAAAAAAAGAACTACTTTAAAGAGATCACTTTGGATAGTATAGAAGGTAGGTACAGAAGCTTGACTGCAGAGGGCTGATGAGCCAATTTCAGATAACAAGACACTGGAAATAGAATACTTTTTAAAGAAAGTTTTATTATGAAGGAAATACAATGAAAATTACATAAGGATAAGGAATCAGCATTTGTGGTGAACTGAAGACAGAAATAGAAATGGAAGTTGGGGGCATGGTGGCACACATCTGTAATCTCAGCTATCTGGGAGCCTGAGGCAGGAGGATCACAAGTTCAAGGCCAGCTTGGGCAACTTAGTGAGATCCTGTCTCAATAAAATGACTAGGGATGCAGCTCAGTGGGAGAGAGCTTGCCTACTGTCCTTGATGCCCTGGATTCAATCCTCAGCACTGCATAAACAAACAAACAAATAGATCAGAAAGACAGGAACTGGAACTAGAATATGGATGGAGAGTTAATCTTGCATAAGAAAAATAAGTTTCTCATATCTCTGATACTGGTGAAAAGATCAGGAAATTTCGAGCATTTGGAAAATTGAAGGAATCTGTGCTTAATTGCCTCAATCTTCCTGTGAAGTGTGATGTCATATAATGAAATTTGTTTGGGATTAAAAGACTGCAAAAAAGTATTCAAGAGGAAAGGAGACAAAGGTGCTGAAGGAAAAATAAAATGGAAGGGATCAACCTGAAATTACAGACCCTAAATATGTAGTGGTAAGATACACAATGTAGTTTTTTGTTCTACACTGGAACTCACAAAACGCTGCAGAGAGGAATAGGCAGATGGTGAGCACTTTGTACACATACTTATTATAGCACTTATTATACTGTAAAGCCCCTGGAAAGAGACTTTGATTTCACGAGTAACGCACACAGTAGGCACATGATGAATTTCTGCTTGAATGAATTGATTTAGTCATCGCCAATTCTGCTGTGGTACTCTGTAAAGTACTGGCAACTGCCCACATTTCATATGGCATGCTAGTGCTAAAAAGAAAAATGCTATGAAAAAAAATTCAGGCACGCTTGGCTAAACTTAGCAGTCTTAAAATGGCAACTATGTCAGTTGAGACACACTTTTTATCTTGTGCCAGTACGTCTGTCTTTGATGTTTGCTTCATTTTCCTTATGCCACTATACTCGTACTAGAACAGAAATGGATAATTCTGAGTTCAATAAGCTACACTATCATTTCAAAATTTCGGCAAGTTCTCCAGTCACTTAAACATGATCTCAGAATCCCGACAGTAATATTCTTTCAAAGACATGTATGGAGACAAACATGATTACTTATGACGCTCGCTTCACAGATAAAAGTTGTGCTGGTTAGAAGTGGAACAGCTAGATTAGAGACAATCGTCTGCAAACTCCGGCACAGATCTCACATCTTTTCTCCTCTTTGAGTTGTAATGATCTTACACATCGCCTAATCTACTGTTTTCACATTACACATGTGTTATTACATGTGTAATGTAATAGGTTCCTCAGGTCCAGGAAGTCTCTGATCCAAGACTTCAACTTAGGCAAGAGAGGTTCTTTTTCTTACTCAAAGCCACCTCCCAAGATCCAGAGCCCTAATTCCGGATTTGGCGGCGGAAAAAAAATGGCCAGACTAAAACTCCACACAACAGGTCCAGAACGAGGCCCCACCTCCCGGATCTGGCGGACCCCGCTAACTGCTAACAAAGTGTAGGTACCGCGCTTCCGCACTCGGCTCGCATTCTGGAGGCCCGCCCTCACGCCCCGCAACTGCGCGCCCGCGCGGTCCGGGTCCGGCCCTCGAAATCTCCCTTTCGATTTTTGGCCACCCGCGCGCTACCGCTTAGGCGACGGCTGATGGCGTCACTTGCGCTTCCGCCTGCGGCTGCGTTCTAATCACTAGCCAGGAAGGAAGAAGGGAGGGCTGTGTGTGGGGGAAGTAGCGGGGAAAGAGAAGAAATCCCGGCGCTCGTGGGCACTCAGGCGGAAACCGCGACCTCGGCTCTGCCTTGCCGTTCCCATCGGAAGCAATCCCGGGCACACTTCCCTTGCGTCTTTTTAGTTTCCCTTCCTCTGGGTCCCTCGACATCAGTCTCCCTCTACGCTTCGGCACCCCCCCCTCCCGCGCCTTGCTCCCTCACGCTCCCTCCCTCCCATCGTCAGGCTCCCCGCCCTTAGTATCGCGAGACGAGGTGAGAGCTGGCGGAGCGGCGGCGGCAGCGGCGGCGGCAGTAGAGGTGACCGAGGCGGTGGCGGCGGAGGCGGCACCAAACGCTGTGTCGGCCCCGGTGCGGCCGAAGTCGCGGTAGAGCGTAGCCCCCAGGCCCCTCCTCCGTCCGCGCCCTCCCTCTTTCCCTGGGGATGGAGAAGGCGACGGTTCCGGTGGCGGTGGCGGCGGCTGAGGGAGAAGGGAGCCCCCCGGCGGTGGCGGCGGTGGCGGGCCCCCCCGCGGCGGCGGCGGAGGTCGGCGGCAGCGTTGGCGGCGGCAGCGGGGCTCCCTCGGCTTCGTCTCCTCGTGGGATGGTGCGAGTCTGCGACCTGCTCCTGAAGAAGAAGCCGCCGCAGCAGCAACACCACAAGGCCAAACGTAACCGGACTTGCCGACCCCCCAGCAGCAGCGAAAGCAGCAGCGACAGCGACAACAGCGGCGGCGGCGGAGGCGGCGGTGGAGGAGGAGGTGGCGGCGGCGGCACCAGCAGCAACAACAGCGAGGAAGAAGAGGACGACGACGACGAGGAAGAGGAGGTTTCTGAGGCAAGGGCCTGGTTTCAAAGGAAGGAGGGAGGAAGGGACTGTAAAGGTTTGGGGCCGAAGGTGGGAGGGGACTTGCGGTGGGACAGATTGTTCTAGGTTGGTCTATCTTGGGGTCTAGGCTTTCAACTGCCCCTTTTCTTTCCTCGGCCTAAATTGTGAGGTGTGGGAACGTGGGGGAGGGTAGCTGACACGTGGGGGTGGGAGGACCCCAGAGTTCGTGAACAGCCTGTTATCTGGGATGGTTAACACGGTAAGGATGGAGAAAATTAGTTAGACTCCCCATTTGCACACCCCGGAGAAGGGTGGTCTGCCTGGGGCCAGTAGGGCCACTTATTCCTGAGGCGGGGGCGGAGCTAAAACGGGAGGAGTAAGATAATAGGTAGATGAGTCTCTCTGGGAACCCTAGGAGGAGGTTGATAGATTTCTTCCAGTTGTGAGGTGGAGGGGAACAGTTTTGGAGGGACCCTAAGATTGTCAATGGACTTGGAGTTAAGTGTTTGGTGTGGAAGACACGTGATAGGCTGTACTTTTCCATACTGTTGTGCTGCAGGTTTTTTTTTCATAACCATTGTGGCTGCTGAAGTAACCTTCGCTTCTTAAGATCTCAAGGATTTTAGATGAACTTATCTTCTATCCTTACACATTTTTAATAACTCAGTGGATGAAAAATGTATTTGATCCTTACCTATACATACACATATATCGTCAGGTGCTTCCTTAGTGGAAAGAATTAAGCTGGGACCTATTATTTTTCAAATAATAAGGGGCAGCAAACAGTGTGTTTTGCAACGAGGCTTGGTTGTAGTGAGTTGAAATAGAAAGGCCTCTTGATTTGTCCTAGTGATCTGGTTTCATAATAACTGTTTATAATTTTTCCTGGGTCCACAGACAGGCGGCGTTGCAGGATCTTATTCTTCAAAGAACGGCTTATAAACCAAAAGCTCAGTAAAACATACCATACTGATCAACTAAGAGTCAGCCTTAGTTGTTATCAACTCTTTTATAACTCTTTTGTCTCCCCATGAAATAGAAGTTTGAGAAATCTTAATCTGGAGAAAGAAGGTGGCGGAAGAAAACAGCTTTAAAAGTTGATTAAAACTTAGTTCTAAGAGAACAACTTAATTATCTTGAAGTAACACTTATTCTTTTCCACAAACATAGAGCTTGGTGGAAGGCTGGTTTTCTGAACATTGCATTTATTGCATACAGGTTCTGGTCAAATAGAGAAGTATCTTTTTAAAGTGTTTTGAGACTTCATCAGATTTTTTTTTTTTTTTTTTAAACCTCAGAGTGGATGAAGTTATGTAGGTAGAGTTGGAATTTAATATACATAAATTATATTAAAAAGATGGACACTCCCTACTATTGTTTGTTTGGCCTATTGGATTCTGAGGATAGGTTTGCATTTATATATTTTATATTGGCCTAATGGAATGTTTCAGGATAGTGTGTTCACGCTGCATTTGAAGTAATGAAGAGAAAGGTGTGAATCATTCAATTTTATGATTATTCTCATAAGTGGAGAAGCATTTTAGAAAAAAATTATCCCAGCCTCTTTATTTTAAAAATGAGGACAGAAAGATTTAGAGGAAACTGGTTGTGGGTGGTAAGTGGAAATCAGTTTTTTAAAGGCTCAGATTAGTGCACTTTCAAATAATTTTATTCTGTTGTATCTCTCTTCTGTCTGTTTTCAAAAACATAGGCACTGAATTGGAAGCTAACCCATTTATGTAGCAATGAGCAAAATAGCTGTGATATTTTATTAAGATTTAAAATTTTCCAGCAAATATCAAGCTCTGGTTTGGAATGAGGTCATGATGCTTGAATGTAATACTTGCAGGAATAGTGTGCTGCAAACTCAACGTTCCTACATAGTTTTGTCCATTGGAATGTGTCCTAATAACTTCTTTCATGAAGGACTGTAAGTTTGTAGATGTTAATTTTGTTGATCAGGTGTGTTTTCCTTGAAAAATAGAAATGGTATATGTTGATTTTGACCAACTAGGGGAGTGTTGCTTTGTTTTCAGTATGCTTTGTACTGTCTTCTGCCAGTGGTATAAACAATTGATTTGTATTTGTTATGAAGATGAGCCAGGAAAAATGTGTAAGAAAATGCAGCCAATAAAAAAAAAAATCTGTTCATACACATGATAAGGAAGGAGCAGACAAAAGATTATATAGTTTGTATTGTTGCACTTGCCTCCATTCTTTGATCAAGGCAAAGAAATAAACCACATGGTTATTGTACACCATAGGCTAGTTGGTTGAATTGTGCAATGGTTTTCTTTTGATCACTGTTTCCTGACATGTTAGCAGAAGTTTAACTTTCTGGAGTTAGTAAGTCTTGTGGCTAGAATCATAGTATTTAAAAGTTTTATGTGTTTTTTTCCCCCCTACTTCATTGTTGTAGGCAACACAATTAAAAAATGTGGATAACTTGATTTTGAGCTAATCCTAGTGAAAATCATCAAAAGATTAGATATGAAAGTTTATATTTTTGCAGTATTTAACCTGAAAAAGTGAAGGATAAGTGTGTTTAACAAAAATATACTGGTTAGTTATGAAAAAATGATAGGTATTCTTTTTATCTGCTAAAAAGAAAACTGGGAGGAAAGAAGAGACAATTTAATAAGAGATTTATTTAAATGTTGAAGAACCTGAGTATAATTCTTATTAAACATTAGAGTAGGTTTTTGAGAATTGGATTTTTCCTTAAGTATTTTAGAGTAGGATAATCACATCTTATATAATGTGTATATTTCAAATAGAGCTGGGAACGAAAGTATAAGGCCAAGAGCTCTCCATTTCCTGTTCCCCTTCTATTTGACAAGACTTTAGATCAAAAACTGAAAATGCATAATTTTTTGGCTTTCAGTGGGTGATTGACCAGTATGGAAAAGAGAAATATATTTCCCAA
Source organism: Callospermophilus lateralis (assembly GCF_048772815.1). Lineage (NCBI taxonomy): Eukaryota > Metazoa > Chordata > Mammalia > Rodentia > Sciuridae > Callospermophilus > Callospermophilus lateralis. The sequence goes on along the minus strand of NC_135312.1, from coordinate 55,456,427 downwards.
CATAAAAGCCACAATCCTTTTCTTTTGAAGTTAGTGGGCTAAATTAAATTTCTTACTCAAATATTGCAAAGCAGATGTTGAAGGGCTTATACTTCATTTTCAAAATAACATTACCTTCTACTGAATGAATTTTTTAATGTGATTGAATGACATCAGTGTTTTTTAAAGCAAAATTCAAAGTGGGAAAAATTTGGTCTTAAAAAGTTAGGGCTTTATTTTCAGAAGTAATACTTTTGTTAAAGATGCATAAAATGTAAATACAGTAGGATTTGATCAGAATTCCAACCTAGTGAGAAATTTCAGACAAGGGGGACAAGTAAATGAATTAGTACTGACTTAGTATTAAAAGGATTTGCAAGGCTAGGAAAAATCTGTTTATAGACATAATAGAGAGGGTTGAGAATAGAGGAGAAATAAGAAAATATTTCAAAATTACTGTTCGATTTATTTCACAGTCTTCTGTTTGTTTTTTAATGTCAAAATGCATAGAATGGGGATGGGTTGTGGCTCAGTGGTAGAGTGCTTGCCTAGCATGTGCAAGGAGCTGGGTTTGATTCTCAGCACCACATAATTAATAAATAAATAAATAAATAAATAAATAAAATAAAGGTATTGTGTCCAACTACATTTGAAAAATAAATATTAAAAAAAGAAAAGTATAGAACTCCAAATTAGCCATCCCAGAGAAACTTGCATGTTCCCTAGTTTCATTTATGAATGAATATAGCAGTATTTGTAAACCACATGTTAAGCTCTTTGAGGCAGTAGTTTTTGTTTTCACTATTTGTTTCCTATCCTGCTTCAGTGTAGTAGTTCATAAAAAAACAAAACAAAACAAAAAAAACATTATCAGTGAATACTTAGTACCTAGGGAAGATCCAGAATTCATTTTGGAAACCTAGAGAGGGGTAGAACTTTTGGTTTTCTTGGATCTGGGAACTCTGAATAGCAGAGGTTTGGATTTCAGCATCTTTCAATTTTTTAATTCTCATACTTCTGTTTTTTTCCCCTATGTATTAAAGAGAAAATCAGTCAAACTAATAGGCATTGATTGCTGAATGCCTGATAAGTAAGTCCCTTAGATTATTCAGATTTTAAAAACATGAAAGGTGGGGCTGGAGTCATAGCTTAGTGGTAGAGCGCTTACCTCGTGTGTGTGAAGCACTGGGTTTGATTCTCAGCACCACAAATAAATAAGTAAATAAAATAAAGGTCCTTCAACAACTAAAAAATATTTTAAAAAACATGAAAGGTAATAAGTGTCAGAAGACACTTAACCTGGATCTTTTTGAATCAAAGCATGCTTGTTCATTTATTTATTCACTCACTTATTCACATGCTGTAGCATGCTGTTTGATAGAGTGGCAGCATCACTAATATTAACATTTTCTGATAGTGTTCAAAAAAGTTCAGATAGTACATAGGGGAATATATTTTTTTGGCAGCAAGATAACCACCTTACACAGACTGGCTACCCCAAATCTTTCTTTCCTTTTCTTGTTCTGAAAAATACATTAAAAAAGGGGGGGGAATAGAAAAAAGTACAGATAAATATACCCATTTCCTAAAACATGTGGCTAACAATTATTAACAAAATGAAAACTACCCTCCCTGAGATTATTACTTCTCCCTGCCTCTCAAGATTTTTACTTCTCAAAATAATCTTTTCTTACTAAACTAAAATAATAATAATAAAAAAAGTCCCCTTTAAAACAGGAATTTTAACTCTGGTTAGGATGAATAACAAGATTTTGTTGAAGTGCTTATAAGGATTTTTTTTTTTTCCTTTCTTTCCCACCAGTTCCATAGTATGTGTGGAGATCTTTTATTAGACACCCAGAGAGATCTACTACCTTGTTATTTTGAAGCATTCTCACAGCTGAGATAGTAGAGAATCTGGCAGCAATTTATTTGGATTGTTTAAAGTTTAGAAACTGCTTTTAAGAAGGTAATGTGTTAATAGAGAAGACCTGTTTGTGAAGAAGTAAATTGAAGATTTATCAGTTCTTTCTGATAAGAGAGCCCTTAGCCTACTCTTTTAAATCTTCAGCCCTTTAGTTGATGAAGCAGTTTATATCTAGTGTGCCACAGGTGTCAGATCTGGAGGCAGAAACCCGTCTTCCTTATATTTATGTCTCCTGTTGTACAGTGCTGTTACATAAGTCTTGCTTTTCATGAAGGTCAGATGTATGAAGTAAGAATATTTCATAAGTATTCCTTTATTACCCACTTACTGTGGGAATTATTTGGAACTTTACATCTTAAGGTAAGAGTATTTGGTTGCAGTTTTTTTACAGTGGACCCTTAAACCTTACCTGTCTGGTAGAGGTGTGTCTATCCATTTGCAACCCAGAAACAAAATACTCTTCCTGATTTAGGATGCTTAACTACTTTTTTTTTTTTTTTTTAAACTATTTTTAGTCATGTGGTGAGGTGGAATTTTGGAGCAATATAGTTATACTTTATCTATTAAGAGATAAAACCAGAGTTTTGAAGGAAAAATGTGAAGATCAGAGTCCTTTAGGTCCTATTGGAATCAGTATTATTGAGTGTCTTTGTAAATAATTAGATATAGTAAAATCTTGGTGCTTTCAGATATACTGAATTGTGCTGGTGGAAGTAGACAACATTATTATTGAGAATAACTTGAAAATGTTAAACAAGTTTTTATGAATCAGAGTTAGGAAATGTGCTGTTTAGGGTAAATGGTCTGAAATACAGCATGTTTTTTTTGGGGTAAAGATTAGTATGATGTAGAGTGAGGTTAAAAAATGTACTAGAGATAACCGAAATCATAATTCTTATTTTAAATAATGCTATGATGTATCTACACAAAATAGATTATATATGTTTCTTGTTATTGTACTATGAAAGTGATGACTAAAACAAGGAAATGTGAAAATATTCAAATGATTGGAGGGTTTAAGGATGGAATCTACCATTAAAGAGGACTGCAGATTTTACCTGATTAGATTTCTTATTGCTTATTACTTAATATTCAAATTAATAAATTACTCAAATTGAGTTATGGGAAAAATACTGAGGTGTGTCAGATAGTGTTATTTTGAAAATAAACAAGTACATTTTTCATTTCTTGATTATTTAGAATTACAGACCTAGGGGTAGCATATTTATGGAAGTAATTAATAGCTATGCATCTCCAGCAGAGAATTTTGTGTCCCGTCTTCCACCTTCCCCAAAGACGTAGATGGTCTAAATTTATCTTTTATACCCCTGTAAAATAGAGGAATAGAAAAGTAAAAACCAACATGAAGAAATAAAAACCTGTCCTAAAATTAATTCCTCTGCTGTTGCTGCAGGTTGAACTCAAGAGCCTTGTGCCTGCTAAACATGTGCTCAATCATGAAGCTTCACCCATGTTCCTCCTGGATCCATCTCCTAAATAGTTTAAAAACATTTGATTGAAAAATATTTCAGAGGAATCTGTGGAGAGATTGATTTTATTAATTTTGAATTTAGAATACGTGTGCATTAACTTGGGAATATGATCTCCTTTACCACTTTCTGTCACCCTAAGCTTGAAACTTGAAAATAAAAGGAATTCTTCTTGTTCATGTCTTATTAGGTCACTTTCCATTTCCGCCTTTGACCCTATTATTGTCTCTGTCTGTGTTCTGTTTCTCTTGCTTTTATATGGAATTAATAATGAAAATAGTCCTGTTGCAAAGTTTCTAGTAGAGGTCTTATTAGTGTGAGATGAAATGGAGGAGTTAATTCTATTATTTGCCATTTATTTAGTGTCTCCTATGTGTGTGGCTTTTTTCAATATCTAATAGTCTCAGCCATTTCTTTCCCAGTGAATACGATAAAATTAACTCTATTTAAAATCATTGCATGTGTTAAATGTGTACAAGTTAAATGAATTTATACATGTTGTAGTTAGTAAAATTTACCTCAAAGGGAACTTTGCACAGTGATAGCATTTAGTTTTCTGTATGATTTTTTTTTTTTGTATTTGGAGATATTGGCCCTCTTTTTATTTTATTTTATTATTTTTTTATTAGTTACACATGACAGTACAATGATCTTGACAATTCATACATTTGAATCAAATGGGGTCTAATTTCTCATTTTTCTGATTGTACAGGTTGCAGAATCACATTGGTCATACAGTCACCTATATACATACAGCAATAATAATGTCTATTCTGCTGCCCTTCCTGTCCCCCTTTCCCCTCCCCTCCCCTCCCATCACATCTCTCTACCCTATCTAATGCGACACACTTTTTTTTTTTCTCCTCACAACATCATACCTGTATTCTGTATAACGATGAGGGTCTCCTTCCATCTTCCGTGCAATTCCCCGTCTCCTTCCTTTTCCCTCCCACCTCTCTTCCCTATTTAGTGGTAATTTTCTTCTCATGCTCTTCCTCCCTATCCCATTTTGAGTCACCCCCTTATATCAGAGAAGACATTCGGCATTTGTTTTTTAGGGATTGGCTAACTTCACTTAGCATAATCTGCTCTAATGCCATCCATTTCCCTGCAAATGCCATGATCTTGTTATTTTTTAGTGCTGAGTAATATTCCATTGTGTAATAATGTCACATTTTTTTTTATCCATTCATCTATTGAATGGCATCTAGGTTGGTTCCACAGTCTAGCTATTATGAATTGTGGCTGTGTTCCTCTAATATGCTCTTTTTAGGTCTTTTGGGTATAGTCTGAGAAGGGGAATAGCTGGGTCAAATGGTGGTTCCATTCCCAGCTTTCCAAGAAATCTCCATTTGCTTTCCAAATTGGCTGCACCAATTTGCAGTCCCACCAGTATCCTCGCCAGCACTTATTGTTGTTTGACTTCATAATGGCTGCCATTCTTATTGGAGTGAGATGGTATCTTAGAGTAGTTTCAATTTGCATTTCTCTGATTGCTAGAGATGGTGAGCATTTTTTCATGTATTTGTTGATTGATTATATATCCTCTTCTGAGAAGTGTCTGTTCAGGTCCTTGGCCCATTTGTTGATTGGGTTATTTATTTTTTTTGTTGTTTAACTTTTTGAGTTCTTTGTATACTCTAGAGATTAGAGCTCTATCTGATGTGTGAGGGATAAAAATTTGTTCCCAGGTTGTAGGCTCCCTGTTCACCTCACAAGGAGATAATTACTACTATTAGCATACTTTTTAAACTATGTTTATCAAGCATTGTTGAGATCTCCCACAATCAGCTAGGGATATTTATGGATTTGAACAAAAGGTGTTTTTCCTAGATTCATAAAATTTAAATTCTTATTGAGATGAAACTACTAATCAACTATGTAGATGATGTTGATCATGTATAGTCACTTTATTTGGAAGTCTGTGTTAGTTTTCAGTGTAACTTAGCAATTTATGGTATTTAGGATGAGAGCCATATGTACCATTTTTTCCAGAGTGTCCTTGACAACTAAATTACATTTAGGAGTTATTCAGTATAATTTTACCCTGAAGATTTTCTAGTAGCAAAGGGGTACATGTATCAATATATTTGGTGATTGCTGCACATAGAGATCTATTAAAATAAGAGAAATAGAATTACGGGACTGGGTAAGGTGGAAAATAATCTTTTAAATTAGATTTCAAATACAGTGTTTTATATTATTAAACATCACTAGTTATATATTACATGTACTTGTAAAAACATATGTATTTGTAGAAAATTTGATAAAAACCTCTAAAAAGTAGGAAAAAAACACCCAAAATATTGCTGTCTAGAATTAATCATTTTCTGTAATTTGTCTTTTCATTTTTTCCTTGATATACATCAAATATTTATCATTAAGAGCAGAATTGTTACTTAAAACTTTTGCTGAAAGTTTCTTTGAGTATTATTCAAACATCAGTTGGAGACTTCAAATAGTGATTATTTACTTAAAGAAACTAAAGAATACATTCATACTTAAATTTTTGTAGTAAATCTCAGATTAAATGCTGTTAACAACTTGGTTCATAATCAAATCTTCTAGTTTCTTTTTGGGGGGGAGAGTGTGTGTGTGTGTGTGTGTGTGTGTGTGTGTGTGTGTCTGTCTGTCTGAGAGTACCTTGGAATTTGATATTCACATTTGTACTGAATGTTCTATAGTATGAATATTCATAATTTATATCTTTTTGTGTGGGTGGACATTTAGATTGTTTTTATATGCTACTATTACAAATATAGGGCTGAAACAAACATACTTTTGCATTTGTTTTTGAATACAAAAGTATTTCTTTGGGATGGGTCTCTGGAAATGAAATTGTTGGACTGGGCCAGAGGATATACACGTATTAGATTTGTTCACCAACCTCAAGTGTTACTGTGTCACAAGTTTGAGAATGCTCCTAGATATAATCAGTTTTCTTGGTTTTAAAAAAATTCTTTAGACAAAGGATTGTATTTTGTTGTCTTTTTACTTTGACAATTACTGTTAAAGTGGGTGAATTTTTATATTTATTGTTCATTTGGATTTCTTTTTGAAATTTTCCTGTTTTGTTCTTCACCAATTATTCTACTGGGGCAGTCTTTTTCTTAGTCATTAATTGGTGGTGTTTATATTTATGGGTATTAATGCTTTATGGTGTTACTCATTGCATATATTTTTGGTTTATATTGCTTTCACAATTTGGGCAATATTTTTTTTTGGTAAATTTTATTGTTTTATGATTTACAGAGACTTTGTTCACCCAGTATTTAAAAATTTTTAGAAAGTTTCTTTTGATACTTCAGTATTTTGTTTCTTAAAGATACTTGGATTTCTTTTTTGCTTGTAGTGTTGAGTTATTGTGTCCATTCATCATCTACTTTTTCAGTAACAATTGACCAACCCTTGCTTATTAAAAATCCTTACTTCTTTGCTTTTATAATACTATTTCTTCTGTTTTTCCTTTACTAGCTGCCTCTTGTTGATTTTCTTGCTTATTCTTAGGGTTTCACTATATATTCTTTGATTTTTTTTTTTTTTTTTTTTAAGTACCTCATCTCCCCACTATCTTTTTTTCCCCTGTCATGTTTCTGGTCTCCACTGGATGATTTTATTTAGTCCTCTGTTGTTCAGTTATCTATTCCCCTGACTCAGATTTACATCTCTAAATTAAACTTTTATTCTTGATCATTGGATTCAAATCTGGCTATACAACATTTTTATCAAGAGAATCAATTCAGAATTCCATTTCATTAATAGAAGAACTGAAGGTGAAAATCAAGTACATTAATTCTTATACCTTTTTCTTAATTCAGTTTATTAATCTATAATCTTTCTTAATCTATTGTATAGTGAAGAGTAGGAATGGGATAACTATAACAAAAGCTCCTTTAAAAAAGAGAATAGGAAATGTGCAACAATGATTGGTTCTTGTTAATAATGAAATCCTTTTGGGCAGAAGTTGTGATGACTTTACCCTAGCAAATTCCTTTTTAAACTAATTTTGCTCTGTGAAGGGAATGTTCTTTTAATTGTCCTCTGTGTCTTGGCTTTGTTCTTTAGATGTTTTTACCTGTTTATTAACGTTTCTTGACCCTGTCTGAAGTACAGTAGTATTGGAGAGTATGATACCCCTAGAAACTGTAACACTTTTGTCACCGCCTGCAGTTGGTATAGATTGAGGGCCTGCAGGATTTAAGTTTAATCATATATTTCTTTAAGTCATTACTGTACTTTAGTGGCAAAACTCTTCTCAAAAACTTCATGAGTTTGTTCCATTTTCTTTAAATCAGGACCATGACATTAATTGTATAGCAAAAGATCTCTTTTAGTCATATGTTTTTGAAACCTGCTGATTTACTTACTCAGCTCTGTACTAGGTTGGTTCCACTCTCCCATGTTTCCTGGCTACTTGAGGACATCTAAACTAATAGTTCTGGAAGATATATCTGTCAAGGTTAAACTAGAAGAGATGCAGAGGAGATTTATGTGTTGATAGGTGGCATTCAGAAATGTATTACAATGAGTTGGCTTATGTGATTGTGAAGCCTGATTAAGCAAGTCTGAATTCCATAAAGCAGGCAGGCAGAAAGGGAAGATTGTGGGCAAGCTGGAACTAATGGGCATTGGTTAAATGTTCTCCGCAGGTAGTCAAGAGGGGAAGATAAAGTGAAGAGAAAACAAGTACAGAATTAGCTATTGTTTGGATTCCCCATTTTTGCCAGAAAGAACTAGATCTCTTGTAAGATGGTGATGATTATCCCAAATTATAGTCAGCTGATTAGAGACTTTAATTACATCTGCAAAATTCACAGCAGCATCTAGATTAGTTTTTAATTGAATAACTGAGGGAAGATATTGATGCTACAAATGGCTGCTGCCCTTTTTTCTTTTTCATAGTTTAGCCTAACCAAGTTGACATATCAGACACCATCACAGGTGGGAAGGCAACACTCTTTTATTTTTTTTAGTTGTCAGAGGATCTTTTATTTAATTTATTTATTTGTATGTGGTGCTGAGGATTGAGCCCAGGGCCTCACACATGCCAGGTAAATGCTCTATCACTGAGCCACAACCCCAGCCTGGGAAGGTAACACTCTTAACCTGTTTTTGCTGCTATCTGGCAAAGAACTTTTGCGGTCACACAGAGCATTTAGAGCATAGAAGCAGTTGCCTTTTCTAGCCTAAAGAGATGCAAGTTAACTAAACTCTTGTAGGTTGAACTTCTCTTATTGTTGCTTTCTCATGTCCGTTTTTACTAGGAAACTACTTTATTTGTAGGTGGATTGATCTTTAACCAATATTCTAGCACACAATAAATAATTCAGTTTCTCTAATTGGCTTTTCTTAGAGCTGTAGACTTCGGAGATACATGATATGTCCTCCCTCTTATTGTAGGCAGGAATTTTACTAAATACTTTGGAACTGTACAACATAACACTAGCTCTCCAGCTTGAGGCTCATTTTCTTGCTACCTGTTCTATGAGTTGCATCAAGAGTTTTTAGGAGTTTGTTTTGGTAATACCTCACTTCTAATTTACTGTATAAGTTAAGGTATTAGGTGAATTCTTTGAGCAAAAAATACTCAAAACACATGTGGTTCAGATAGGAGACAAGTATTTAAATAATCATGTGTGGCCAGCACCCGCCATATTAGAAAGGGCAGATACAGAACATTTCCATCATCAAAGAATGCTTTATGGATACCTTTGCCTTGGGTGTTGACTTTATTTAATCTACAAGGTCTAACCTGGTTGACCAGCATTACATCCATGTTCTAGCTTGTTGTGGGCTGAATTGTGTACCCCAGTATTCATGAGTTGAAACCTCAACTACATCATAATATGACTGTATTTGGAGATAAAATGTTTAAAAGGTAATTAAGGGAAAATCAGGTCACATGGGTAGGCCCCAATCCAATTTGACTGGTTTCCTTAAAAGAAAAAGAAATTTGGACACAGAAGGAGACTCCAGGGATTCATACACAGGCCTTTTGAGGATACAGGAAGAAGGTGTCCATCTTCAAGCCAAGAAAAGAGGCTTCAGGAAAAACCAGATCTGTAAATACCCTGATCTTGGACTTCTAGCCTCCAGAATTCTGAGAAAATAAGTTTGTTGTTTAAGACACCTAGTCTGTGGTATTTTTTGACAGCCTTAGTAAACATAGCCCATGAAAAATAAGAAACAGGTGAGCACAGTTTCCTTTTTTAAGGAATTGACTAAGGAGTTGCAAACATCTCTTCCATTGTATCCCACCAGCCAGAACTTTGTTACACAACCACACCTAGGACTTAGCTCTTGCTACATGGGGATGTAATCCGATAAAACATGTAGAGAAGTAGTAGTCTTTTACTAAAAGAAGAAGGGTAGTGTGGATATTGGGAGATAATTAATGTCTTATATAATTCTAGGATTACATTGTCTTTAGGGCTAACAATAATGAGAGAATAAGTCATTACTGGTTCCAGAAATAATCTTGTTGGCCTAACTTTGGTTATGTTTACATTCTTGAACCAGATAGTCACTAAGGAAAAAGATATTTTGTTCAAGACTATATCATGTTTTTGTATCCTAGGTAGGAAGTGAACTAGGAGAGGACATTCCTATCTAAGCCTTATAGAATGGTTTCCCAAAGAAAGAGGGTTTCTATTGCTAAAAAGCTATGTTGGGATAATAGGAAGCGAGAGAGTATTGTGTATGAGACCTCTAAGGTATACCCTGAATTTTTATACTTTTCTCCATTTGTTACCATTACCCTAGCACAGACTGTTATGTTTGATTTCATAGTAGCATCCTAATTTGGTCTTCTAGTTCTCTAATTTCCCCATACTTTATTCTTCATGCCAGAACTAGACAAATCTTTCTGAAATGTGAATTATTATTTGATGTTTTATTGCTCGTAGAATAAAATCTAAACTTCTAACTTGGCCCTCTGTTTTTATTACTGCTCCTGTTGTTCTAAGGCTCCTTTTGTATCCCTTTCAGTTTATTCACTATCTTCTTGTCACATTGACCTTTCTGTTAAGAGCATGAAGGCTTTCTGGCTTGGTGTTTTTTTACTTTCTAGGATGTTTTTCTGGCGTTTTGTTTTTTCTTGTCCTTCAAAGCAGATATCCTTCCCTCTCTAGGATTGTTGGAGGAAACTTACCCCTCTACACCTCCTCTTCTACCTTACTTTCAGTTTTTGTCTGGAATTATAAGATGAACTGGGGTGAGGAAAAGAAGACCTGCTAATTTTTGTCCAAACTTTGTTGATATTAAATACTTTAGCGGACTCATGTCTGGTTCTTAACTACTTAGAAAGGAGTTTGTGAATGTGGAAACGAGTGGGTTGGAGAAATTTGAGTGCTTAACAGACTCAGATTCCTAACAAACCTTTGTTTATTCCTGTGTCTGCATCGGTTTTACTTATTATTAGTTGAAACTTATGAAATTACTTTTTTTATAAGTTAGAAGTCATCTAGTGTCTGTGATTTCTTATTATTCAACATAGTACATTAGCATACTTTTAACATCTTTGACAGTTTTCTCTTGTTTATGTTCTTTGTCAGGAGTTTTGGGAGAAGTAGAAGTATAATGTAGAATATTCTCATCCGGAAGTAAGGCATGCCTCTATTATTTTTTCAGGCCCTTCACTTGTCTTTACTAAGATTTTATAGTTTTATATAAGTTTATTTTATTGCTACCGTGAATTATCTTTTCTTTCTTACATGTTTCTTGTGTAGAATTCTATTGATTTTGGTATTTTGAGCTTGTGAATAGCCACTAAACTGATTTTTTTTATATTAAGGCAGGTGATGCTGATGAATTTTATGACTAATATAATTCGTTTTGTATTTTTTGATATTGATACCCTATGTGTTTCTTCTCTTACCGTATCAGTTTTGAATGCCCATACTAAATTTTACCAGATACGTTTTTGGTATCTACTCTCCCTGTTCCCTCAATCTGTTCATATTGTAGTCATAGATTATCAAATACTAAATGGTCAGTATTTGCTATGATATGGTATTGTCAGTATTGGATTTGATAACAGTAACATTTTCATTTATTTTTTATGAAGATTACCTGCTTCATGTTAGATTTTCAGAAATGTTAGGAGAAAATATTTTCTTTTGTACATTAGTCTTAGGAAGATTTATGTTTTACAAATGCAATTTATACGTATCCCTTTTTCTTTTAATCTTATATGCTGGTTTTTTTTTCAGTTGTAGTTGGACACAATATCTTCATTTTATTTATTTTTATGTAGTGCTGAGGATTAAACCCAGTGCCTCACACTTGCTAGGGAAGTGCTCTGCCACTGAGCCACAATCCCAGTCTTCCTATGCTGTTTTTAACCATGTTTGCCACTAAATTGCAAGAAATGAGATTGATGAAGTGCTTTGTTTGGGCTATATAGCTTAGTAACTTTTTAATGTAACACATAATTTATTGCATATCTCTTTAAATAATAAAAAAATTTTTAAACATTGGTGAAAAACTTAAAAGTTAATCTGTTTTTGTATGGTTCAGTAGTGGTAAGTGTATTCATATTTTTCTGCAACAGATCTCTAGAACTTTTCCTAAAAAACTGAAACTATACAGTCATGCCCATTGGGTAACAAGTCCATATTTCCCCCTCCTCCTACCCCCAGAATCCACCATTTTATTTTTTGTTTCTATATACTTGTCTACTTTCAGTAACTCTTATAGGTGAAATCATACAGTAGTTGTCTTTTTTTTGTGATTGTCGTTAAAATTTAATTTTCTCAAGGTTCATGCACATTGTATCATGTGACAGGATTTCTTTCCTGTTTAACACCGAATAATATTCCATTGTATACATTGTATATCACATTTTGCTTATCTGTTTGTCACTTAATGGACATTTGGGTTTCTATCACATTTATCTAATTAATTTTCACATTTACCTAATTTATTTCAAATTTATATTGGTACTTGGAGGGAGATAGGAACTTAATTTTATATTTCCAGATAGTTAATCAATTGACTTAGCTGTTTCAGTCTTGTCATTTCCCACTATTTGAAATGCTATTTCTTCTATTTATACAAAAGAGTAGTAGATTAAATATATCTGCTTAGTATATTCACATTGCATTTGTGTAAGATGAAGGCTTACATAACTAAAATTTGTTTTGTATTAAGCAAATTCTTATATTATTTGATAAACAGGTAGCATCTATGTAGGATTTTATGGTTAACAAACTAATTTTACATATTTTTCAGTAAATCCAGGCAGCAGTCTTTGGTTTTGTTTTGTTGTACTGGGATTAAAACAAGGAATATTCTACCACTATGCTACATCTCCAATCCATCAGCTAAATTGCTAAATCTGGCCTCAAACTTGTGATCCTCCTACCTCAGCCTCCCAAGTTGCCACAATGCCTATCTTCAGACAGTGGTCTTTTGAAGCAAAAATTTCCTCCTATTTCTAAGCCTTATACACTTGGCATCTTTCCTTTCCTTTCCTTCCTTATTGTCTTACAGATTTCTAGTTAAAAGTGTAAGTGCTTTTATGAAGAAGAAAGGAGCAGCACTAGCATCTATATAATGCTCTCACCAACTTGTGCGATGTCATTAGTCTTATTTAATCTATCTTTGAGCTTGAATGTCCTCCAATGCTATTAGTGCCAGACCAACAGACTGTTGTATAGTTTTCTTGCACTATCAGTCTAGTACTCTTGTTTGTTGTACTATTCATTTTATATCTATTTCAGATGAACTGGGAATGATTTAAAACATATATAATTGGTTATTCAGGTAATGCCCAAATCGAAGAGCTTCACTAAGATCTAATGTAAATAAGTTTAATTCTGTTGTAGAATATAACATCCTGTAAATCTAGCCTGTTCTAAAGTTTGTACCAATAATACTAAACTGTGAACACTATTTTTAATTTATTTATTTTATGTTGGAGAAATCTTAAAGCATCTTTTTTTGTTGTATTAAATCATATAGTAAGGGTAGACTATAAAAATTTAACAGTAGAGGAAGAGTTGAAAATCTCTCCCCTATTGGGATTAGAAGTGTAGTCCACCTCGCCTGGCTGAAACTTTCTTTATAATTAATAGTGTATCATGGACTCTTTCCATTCTTGTAGATCTGTAAAGTCCTAGGTGGAATAAGTAAGTCCTATGATTTATAAGAAACACATTTCTTGAGTAATTACACTAGAGAGGCCATAAAAGGGTAGTAAGTAGCGCTGGAGCTTGGGAATTAAGAAAGTAGACTTTGATGTGAGACAGACCATATTCCATTTCCATAATTTACTGATCTTTAAGCAGATAACATCATCTTTACTTTGTTTTTTTTTCAACTACAAATTATGGATAAAATTGTCAAACTTATGAAGCTATGAAGGTTAAATGACGTGATATGCATAAAAGCAATCAAAACTATGTGTAGCAAACAGTAAGCAATCACTAAAATACTATTGAGGTTATTTATAATTACTCAGCATGTTAGGTATTATAAACACCTGCAAAAGTGGTGATATTTGAACTGCCCCTTTATGGATAAGGCAATCACCAGAAAGGGACATGGCGCGGGGTGGGGGGAGATGAATATATATATATATATATATATATATATATATATATATATTCATATCACAAAGATAGTCAATTACAGCATTGTTTGTAATTGCAAAAGATCAGATGCAATCAAAATTTAAATAAATTGGAAAATAGGTCATAATACGGGAATACTCCACAGCCATTAAAAGTAGTTTACATAGCTAGCACGGTATACTGTTTTACTTATTACAGGTACTCTTTAACTTATTTTGATATTTCTGTGAATTTAATTCTTAAATAAAATTCTGGAATGAAGTTGTCCTTTCAGTCAGAAATAGCTTTCTTTACTATTTTTAGGTTATGGACTTTAGTTGGAGACTCCTCAAAACATACTTACATCATTCTGCATTATGCAAATTATTCCAGGAGGTTATAGAGTTCTTGAGGCATAGGTTTGTGAACCATGTATGAATTATAGGTCAGGAGTAGTGGATTTCATTTTTTGTCAATTAATGAGTTAATTGCCCTTTCCTCCTTTTTATCCCTCTAAAATTAAACAGTAAACAATCTTTCTCCTGTCTCTCAAATAATAACACCAACAGCTACATAATTTTTCTTTTCAGGGTTTGTTTCTATAAAATCTTTCAGAGGGTTTTTAAAAATTTTGTTTTGCTATTAATTGGTTAAAAAATTATAAGTCACTACTATTCATCCTTTCTTTTCTTTTCTTTTCTTTTCTTTTCTTTTCTTTTCTTTTCTTTTCTTTCTGAAACTATTGGAATCTTGACTTAGGAAAAAACTAAGTCAAGAGAGAGTTGGTTTTTATTTCTGTTTCTTTTTTCTTCCTAGACATTTGAAGATGGTGGATATGGGAAGATAAGATCTACTTAATTAAATGTATAGCTGTTTCTTTGTTATATATTTAACAAACTACAAAGCTATAACTTGATGCCTTCAGATTTATATTATAGGTATTTATTGGACTTTTGTTTTACATAGGTGGGTTGAACATGTTCCTTCAACTGTTTTCTTCACAATGTCCCACTGATATTGTTTAAAAATTGAATTAGACCATAATTTTGAAGAGGAGGAACAGATACTATTATATTAATACCACTATCCTAAAGAGGAGCAGAAGGACTTCATTACTTTATAATATGATCTTAATGTGTGTTCACATGTTTCGGAGGAGGGAAGTGAGAGGATCTAACTTAGGTGTACGAATGGATACAGGCTCGAATAATGCCATTAGTACTGTTTCTCTCAATGTTTTTGTTCTCTGTTTTTCTTCTGTATTAGCTTTATTTTTAGTAAAGATGTCTGTCAAAGGAGAAGGGGTTAGGATTTCTAGGCAGACATGGGTCATGAGGCTACCATTTACATAAACCATATGAAACATGTTCCCAATAGAAAAGAGGGATTATGTTATTTGGAAAAGGGAATAGGGAGAAAACATGTTGAACAGTAAAATTACAGTTCATAGTCCACTACAGGTACCATCAGAGGACCAGAAATTTTGAAGAAGATAGAAAGTTCATGGAATTGGATCGACAACAAATCCAGAGGAAACTGGAATCCAAGATACCCCAAGGTAAGCTCAGGTTTTCCCAGGCAAACCTCGGAATGGCTCCAAACTTGAAATCAACAAATACAAAGAACAGTACTGTACAGTTGGGTAATAATCAACAATGTTTTGAAGAATTACTTTCCAAAGTGCTGGATCAGCCTCCTTTCTGACCTTTCTCCAGCCTACACAGCCCAAGGCAGTATGTCTGCCTTTAGGCCTCAAATTTAAGAACTGCTGTCTTAAAAAATTTGTCCTGCATTTCCACTGATTATTGCAACCTGAAAGAGAAGTAGACATACTACTACTATAACAGGGAAAAGCAGTTTTGTCTGTTCCCTGCTAGCTGATTTCTTATCCATGTGTTCTACTTGCTTAAACAGTGCTTTCCCATTTAAGGGAGAGACTACTTGGAAAAACAAAACTGGACAATCTTAGAGAAAGTCCACACAATCACTGTACTCTCTAAAGCAAATCTTTTATTCACCAATGTAAACAGGGATAATCAAACACATGAGGATCAAGAGGATGGAAGAGGATAAGATGAATAAAAGAACAGCTTACCTCAGATATCATTCAGAAGAAAACTTCAAGGAAAAACAATCAAGATTTAAAACAATTTAAGATTTAAAAGCACATAATGATTAATTATAGCTGCACTGAAGAGGGGTCAAAGAACCAGAAAAGGTTTGAATATTATAAAAAAAAAATTAATGGTTGGGCTAAATAAACCAATTTAGCGTGAATCAAAATTGAGTTGTGATTTGGAATTAAGAGGAGAAACTATGTGCGTATATGAAACAAAAAATATGGAAAAATTTGAGACAAAATTTAAGAGTTTTGGAAAGCATATCACATAGTTTCCATATCCATAACTATAGAGCTTTAAAAGTAGAGACTAGGAAATAAGGAAAAGAATTTAAAAAAAAAAACAAAACGGAAATTTCGTAAGTTGGAGAAAAAATAATGAGTTTTTAGATTGAAAGATATACCTAGTACCAAGCAAGATGAATGAGAAAAGATCCACCTCTAGATACATCTGGTAATGTTTCAGAATCATAAGGATGAAAAGAAAATTCCTAAATTACTCCCAGAGAGAATAAAATATAGAAGGTTAAGTAATTTGAATTCTTAGCAGCCATATTGAATGCTGGATGATAGTAAAACAGTAGTGATTTCTTTGTTCAAGGGAAAATAGATTAGACTCATAGCTCTTATGCCCAACTACACTGTTATATGAGGACAAGCACATCTTTTTCTACTTGAAAAATCTATGCACTTCACTGTATATGAAAGTATTTGAGATACTATATTAAAATGAAAAAGATAAAATTTTAAGATAGAGGATATGGTATGGTGGTGGGGAGTGGTAGAAAATAGGTGCCCTACAGTAGCAGTCTTGGGCTTTCAAAAGTAACTGAAGAAAGCTAGAAAATTCTAGACTAATTTTATTAGTCTAAAATATATGAAGTTCTTCAATCAGTAATGTATAAATGACAAAATTATATTTGACTTTAGTGACAGCATTTACCTCATTACAAATGTACTTAATTGATCTTTAGTTTTTAGAATCAATCTAAAAAAATGATAAAATGGACTTAATTAATGGAGTAGCATGTCTTAAAAACCTTTAAAATATAAATAATATCTATAAAATTAGGAGATGGAGGAAAACAAAGGAGAGGCCAGTCAGTGCTCATTTCTTCAACTGACAGTAGATTGCAATGTAACAATGTTTTCGCCATTTTGATGTAGGAAGATAATGCAAAAGATCATTTATTCATTTTGTGGCTTTGTAGCCTTGTAATTATTTAAAAACTCCAAGTTCTTTGCACCACATTTATAATATTAAAGATATGGCAGATATGATGCGTTTACCTGTCTACCTATCAGTACTACTCTTGGAGAACAAATACATTCTAGGACTTGATTGTTTTTATAAACTGAAATAGAAATAGAAAAAATAAAGAGGTTAATTGTAGGAAATAGGAAATATAGAGGTTAATTCTAGGAAATATGCAAGTTATATTAGAATACAAATATGCCTTTTTATGTAGGGTACATGATTATTTCTTAACCAGCTCTGAATTTTGAATGTTGATTCCTGTCTGAAGAAACTCTTTTTTTCCTGTCTCTCTCTCTCTCTCTCTCTCTCCTACTCCTTTACTCTCTGACATACCACATAAACACAATTATGAAAAATATGGAAATATGAGAAAATCCTGAGTCTTCCTTCTTTCTAGTGCCTCAGATGAGATGACTTTTTGTCTCAAGTATTAAAGACCAGGATTAGAAACCTGGTTTGTCCTTAAAGTAGAAGTCATGTGGTCAGGGATAACCACAGCTATTGGGAATCAATATTTGTCTTCTGAAAGCTTGGAAGAAATGAGGTGGAAATAAAAATTGCTGTTTTCTGATATGGCATTACTTTTTGTGGGAGATTTCATAATAATTAGGTATCTGAAATTTATGAGGGAAGTTGAAAGTAATTGTAACATTAGTTCTAAGATAGTGTGATCTGAGATATCCACATGATGATCTAAGAGGTAGTACAGAGTTACATCAAATGAGATCAATGTACTTTATTTTAGTTTTATTTTTGTTTTGAAATGAAGTCTTGCTATGTTACCTAAGCTGGTCTGGAACTCCTGAGCTCAAGTAGTCCTCCTACCTCAGCCTCCTGAACAGTTGGGAATTCAGATGCAGCCATCTTGCCCCAGCTGAGATCAGTATTTCATTTCATTTCTTTTCTTTCTTTCTTTTTTTTTTTTTTAGTTATAGGACACAATACCTTTATTTTATTTATTTATGTGGTGCTGAGGATCGAACCCAATGCCCCACTCATGCAAGGCAAGTGCTCTACCACTGAGCCACAACCCCAGCCTCTCTTTTCTTTCTTCTTTTTTCTTTTTGTACTTTGGGATTTAGCTCAGGTGTGCTTAATCACAGAGCCTAGCCCTTTTTATATTTTTGTTTTGAGGAGGCTTTTGCCAGGTTGCTGAGGCTGGCTTTGAACATGCAATCCTCCTGCCTCAGCCCTCTGACCTGCTAAATTTATAGGTGCCCGGATGAGATCAGTATTTATTTATATAAATATGCCTGAGGATAGTGATGGAATCCTGAGTATATATCCACCTGGGGAACTTTTGAATGGTACAGTCATGTTCTGAGATTCTCTTTATGTGACAACCCCTAATGATTGTTAGTGGTCGGGATCAGGTTAATGGAAAAGGGAATGGTGTCCCAATTTGCAATTTCTAGCCTAGCCCATGATGAATAGAGACAATTTAATACATTTCTTAATAGATGGAATTGAGTTTGAAATGGTAGTGTTTGGTAATTGAAATAATTCCTTGCAAACCATTCAAGATTTGTTAGGAATAAATTAGGCTAGAAATAAAGTAGTAACAGATATCTTGAGACCTTACTAATTGGAATTTGATATCATGGACCTCAGACCACTTAAGGACAAGAGGAGGAAAGAGTGAGAACAGTGGGATGCATCAAAACTTGGGTAGTTTTTACAACTGAATTATTCTCTGTGTCTTTGGCTTGGGTTTCAAATTTTTCTTATAATTGCTATTCCCTGATCTTTTCGTGTGTGTGTGTGTGTGTGTGTGTGTGTGTGTGAGAGAGAGAGAAAGAGAGAGAGAGAGGAGAGAGAGAGATTTTTGAGTGGTGTGCATATCTGTCAGTAGATAACTATTATCTGTAGCTTTGGAGCAAAGGACAGTTAATATGTTGCTAACCAGATTGAAAGTTCTATACCATCTGTAGATTTAGCCTATTTAAAAACAAAACAAAAAAAATTTGAAGTAAATTATGCGTGTACTAGTTTTTATCTTTATTTGAAAATGTACAGTATACCATGTAAGATTAGGTTGGCATTGGTGGCAGCAGTGGTTGGGCCTGGAATAGTTGGAGCAGCCACTGGCAGAAGGATCATTCGAGTGGTAGTGGGCTGCTAAGCCTTGTCAGCGCCTGTGCTTGTTACTGCCCCAGCTAAACACCACACCCTTGAGCCTACCTGTCCTTCAGTGAATCTATAGACCTATTTTCTTAGGAAGGAGCTCATCCTGACCTTACTTTAGTGATGTCCAGCAAAGGGAGCAACATAGATGGGAAAACATACTTAGCTAATGGAAGCCCATCTAACAAGTCAGAGGAGATATCTGGAGTTAAGGAGGAAAGGGAGACATTCTCAGGCTTTAAAGTAGAGGCCTTAGACCAGAGTTTGAGCTTGACTAGGTGTGATGGTGGCCCCAGTTTCACCAGTAGAGAAAGTCAAGGCATAGAGAGCGCAGGTAAAGAAACGGATAGCATGTTGGACACTGACCATCACTCTATCAGTGATGATAACTGAGTCCGTAACTGCTCAGAGGAAGAAGAAAAAGAATAAAAGCAATCATGGCACTGTGTTTAGCACAAGCAAGCTAACCATGACCATGGCGTCCGTGAAGAACAGGAGACAACAGCCCTACTCCAGCCTTCCAGAGTAGGAGCTGGTTTCAAGTGCCCACTTTGTATGTGAGGCCTGTGGGGTAAGAAGGAGTCTGTTCAGAATTTCCACCTAAAGAATGGACTTGAGGGCCATACTGGTTGTGTCAGTACCAGCATGGCACCTGACTGGCCAGTGGCAGTGATGATGACCTGAAGGTGGTGGTTTGGGATTAGGTATGGCAGTAGCCAATACTCAAGAGTGGCCACAAAGGTAATATCTTTTAGGCCAAATTTCTTCCCAACAGTGTTGATTCCACCCTAGCCATTTGTGCTGGGGATGGGCAGGTTCTGGTAGCAGAACTGTCTGACCAGTGCTACAGGCATACAAAGTGTATGGCCCAGCACAAGGGAGCATCCTACAAGTTGGCCCTGGAACCAGATTCTCCCTGTGTGTACCCTATATGTTTCCATCTGCATTTGAAGATGCAATTATTTTCAACATTGACCTGAGACAAAGACTGGCCAGCTTTGAAGCTGGTGGTGACAAAAGAGAAAAAGAAGAAAGTGGAGCAGTATATAAACTCCATAAATCATGCCAGTACCTGCTGGTTTGCAGTAGGTGGACAAGACCAGTTTTAAGGATTCATGACCAGAGGAAAATTTATGAGAAAGAGAACAATGGAATACTCAAGAAATTCTGTCCTCATTAGAATTTACTCACTGGTAAACAGTCCAAAGCAAACATCACCTGTCTGTGTATAGCCACCATGGCACAGAACTCTTGTCCAGGAGCTCTTTATAATGATGAAGATGTTTTTCTTTTCCAACTCCTCTCAGAGTGATGGAGCCCAGTGTGTGAAGAGATACAAGGGCCACAGAAATAATGCTGTGGTGAAAGGTGTCAGTTTCTATAGCCCCAAGAGTGAGTTTGTGGTGAGTGGGCACATCTTCCTCTGCAAGAAATCATCCTGCCAGATCATTCAGTTCACAGAAGGGGAAAAGGGAGGTGTGATAAATTGTCTTGAGCTCTACCCTCACCTGCCATTGCTGGTAACCAGGGGCCTACATCATGAAGATATGGGCACACCCACAGCTGAAGCTTCCACTGAGCTGACAAGGGTTAAAAGATCTGATTAAGAAGAACAAGCAAGAGTGGGATGAAGATAGCTTACAACACACTGTCCTGTTTGATAGCCATAAGCTCTGGTTCCTTATATATCACCTGAGTCAGAGACACCATCACCAGCACCTGGGATTGGAGCCATAGACTTGGAATCTGAAGAATCTCTGAGCTCTTCAGACACAGAGTACTAAGAGGAGGGCCCTTATTGGTGTGTGCATGCCATCCCGAGGCCTCATACCTATGAGGGGTGGGCTGGGGCTCCCATCCTGATCCTGCCTGGGTACCACTTTTCTTGTCCCATACCCTTAGATCCAGCAGAAACACACTTCAAACTTTTTGTTTATATAAATACATCTCGGGAGGACAACAGATCAGAGGACATTGAACCAACAGAGAGCACCCAGGAGTGGGGTTCTGTGAAGAGGTGTTAAGGACTTAGCAGAAATGGCTTCTTCCTGAAGTTTTTTTGAGGGGGATAGTAGGGATGTTTTGTTAACTGATTTAGAGTTAGAGAATGTGGCTTCTTTTTCTTTAAATCTCTTTTGTTTCCTATGTGGAGATGGTATGAGGAACAATTGGCTGTTCAGTACCACGGTACCTGGGTGAAGGGTAGAAATGTCACTCCCTCTTGGGTTTAGGTTTTTTTCCTTTGTTTTTTAAAGTCTATGACAGTTTCATTGTCTTTTTTTTTTTTTTCCTCCTGAGCAACCCAGGATCCTATTTTTCTGGGAAGTCTTTAGATCCCCTAACCATTCCACACTTTTCACTTTATCTCATTCATTCTGTGTACTTTCCACAGTGTTTTGCACTTGATTATGTATCCTTTACTCTCTCACCTTCATCCCATCACCCTTTAAGTACATCTGGTGAAGTAGGCTGGAGAGGGGTGGAAGGGAGAAGGATATTACCTCTTTTGTTATATTTTATTAAAAAAATTGATGGTAGCAATCTTCCTTATCACTATTAGAGGCCGTATGTTATGTATAAATATTGTTAAAAAACAAGTCAAACTTGGAAAAAATGTACTGTATGGATAAATTTTGGGGTGAATATTTTATCAGTTTTATATACATAGAACCTGTTGTGAAATAGTGGAAAAGCATTGAATTTATGGTGTGATCCCTCATAGGTAACCAGTGCAAATGTCCAGTAGAGAAAATTGTTATTAGAGATGTGAAAAAAGGGACTAACTGCTTTATTTCTTACTTTGGTCAGTATCTTATTCATATTTGGACAAAACTGGGCTTATATTTCATTCTGTATGTAGGATAACTTTGCATTTTAAGTTTTATTTATTAGATTATGGGAAAAATGGACAGACTATAATTGATCAAAGAAGAGAAAAAAACATTGAAGATTTTAATGGTAAACTTCGTCAAAATTCATGATCAAGTTTATATAGATATTTAAAAATAAGAATAATTAATTACCAGAATCTCCAGAATAATGACAACCATACCTCTAGATAATGTGGACAGTATTTAAAAGGCTTAAGTAACAAGCCTCAAATTAAGGATATATAAAATTGCGACTTATTTTTTAAAAAAGTAGCCATCATCCATTAGTAGTATATTGTACGAATAAGGAATAGTATAATTTAAAGTATTTTAAAATATTGCTGAAATGAATTTTTTCAAGGCCAGATCATTCATTTGTGCAAATATTTACTGAGTGCTTTACAAGGTAGCACATACCTATAATCCCTACAATTTGTGAGTCTGGAGTAGGAAAATCACAAGTTCAAGGTCAGCCTCAGCAATTTAGAGAGGCCTACACAATTTAGTTGAGACCCTGCCCTCCCCCTAAAATAATTTGTACATGTGCAGTACAGATGCAATTTTTTTGTTATTGAATATTCTTGATTTGTGATGGGTAGAATTCCATGGATTCTGTGAAAACTTGATCTTCACTGAGAAGTGCTTGAAATTTGTACGTTATTACACGTCTCAGGGTTTGGTGAGAGGTATATTTTTCCCTGTATGTATTTTTCTTTTATACTGTGAATGTTTTATTTGTATATGTATTTAATTTTATAGGTAAAACTCTAGTTAATTAAAAAAATTATACTGGTAATACAAACAATATTACTCTACTGCTCTCTATATATGTCTGGAACCTTTCATCATTTATAGCATAACTGGTTTAGGAGAGATAAAAGTTAATATCATGGGGATACATTGTTGTTTTAATTAAATATATGGACATTCAAAAGTCTTTATCAAATTTTATTAGCTTTTTAACTTAAATTGTTTAATTCTTTCGTTTTTGCTTGGTCTAGGCTGTTGCATACCTTCAGTTTCATATTTCTGATCAGTCTTACAGTGTAGGAAAGAGAAAAATCAAAGTTATGATGACAAAATTTATACGTTTTACTTTTTATTTTTATTTATTTATATTTACATATGACAGCAGAACGCATTAAAATTCATATTACACATATAGAGCACATTTGTTCATAATTCTGGTTGTACACAAAGTATATTCATACCAATTTGTGTCTTCTTACATGGACTTTGGATAATCATCTCATTCCACCACCATTTCTAACCCCATGCTCCCTCCTTTTCCCTCCCAAACCTTTGCCCTAACTAGAGATCATCTATTTCTCCCTTGTTCCCCCTCCTTACCCCATTGTGAATCAGCCTCTTTATATCAGAGATTATTTGTTTTTTGGGGATTGGCTAAACTTCATTTATCATTATCTTCTCCAATTCCATTTACCTGCAAATGCCATGATTTTATTCTCTTACTGTTTAGTAATATTGCATTGTGTATAAATGCCACATTTTAAAAAATTCATTCATCTACTGAAGGGCATCTAGGTTGGCTCCACAGTTTAGCTATTGTGAATTGTGCTGCTGTAAACATTGATGTGTCTGTGTCCCTGTAGTATGCTGTTTTTAAGTCCTTGAGGTATAGACCGAGGAGAGGGATAGCTGAGTCAAATGGTGGTTCATTCCCAGTTTTCTAAGGAATCTCCAAACTGCTTTCCATATTGCCTGCACCAATTTGCAGTCTCACCAGCAATGTATGAGTGTACCTTTTTCCCTACATCTTTGCCAACACGTATTGTTGTTTGTATTCATATTAGTAATAGCTGCCAATCTGAGTGGAGTGAGATGAAATCTCAGAGTAGTTTTGATTTGCATTTCTCTAATTGCTAGAGATGATGAGCAGTTTTTCATACATTTGTTGATTGATTGTATGTCATCTTCTGAAAGGTGTCTGCTCACATCCTTGGCCCATTTATTGATCGGATGATGATGATGATGATTTTATTTTTTAGTTGTAGATGTATCCAGTACCTTTATTTTATTTTTATGTGGTGCTGAGGGTCAAACCCAGTTCCTCACACATTCTAGGTGAGCGCTCAACCCCTGGGCCACAACCCCAGCCCAAAATTTAAATTTATATACTTTTAAGAAAAACTTGATTCTTATTTTTTCCTGTCTCTATTTATTTATTTACTTTTTTTGGTGGTATGAGAAATGAGCCTCCCTCTACTAGTTTACTACTCTCTAGTAGCTTGTTTTTATGTTGGGTGAATGAAGTCATTTTGTCTTACTACCAGTTATCTATCCATTCTGTTTGAAAATGTGGAATTTGAGCCAGAGGTAGTAGGTATCTGTAATCCCAATTACTTAAGTTTGAGGTCAGCCTGGGCAATTTAGTTAGGAGACCCTGTCTCAGTATTAAAACAAACAAACAAACAAACAAACAACAGTGGGCAGATTCAGCTCAATGGTAAAGCACCCCTACGTTAATCTCTAGTAGGAAAAGAAGTGGATTTTGGAGTCCAGGCATTTCTTAAATAGAAAGAAATGTATATTTGATGGGTGGAAACAGAACTTCTTTATAAGGAATTGTTGATTCTAAAAAGTTTTCTATTTGGTGGTGTATGCCTATAATCCCAGGGGCTCCAGAGGCTGAGGCAGGAGGATTGCAAGTTCAAAGTCCGCCTCAATAACTTAGTGAGATCCTTAAATAAAATATAAAAAGGAGTTGGGGATGTGGTTCAGTGATTAAGTGCCCCTGGGTTCAATCTCTGGCACCAAAAAAAAGAGAAAGTTTTTATGTAGAGCAACAAACATCAACAAGGTGTTAAGTCATACAAAATAGGTGCCTGTTAGCACATTTCTACATGTTTTTAATTTTGGTTTCTTTTTCTCTATTTAGTGAGAGTAGCCCTGGTCCTAGACATTTATTAAACTTCTATCCTTTTCCTCCTTTTTAATGTGAGACTTCACTGTGGACATTTGAATCTTATTTTAGTCAATATTTTCTTTTGTGAGTTCACATTATTTTTATGTGGTGGTTCACATTTGTTTTTATATTATTTGTATTTTGTACTTAGCAATAACTATTATTTACACTTTAATGTCTTTGCCACTGGCAAAACCTGCAAGGTGTTTTGCCATTGATATCCATTTTAGACAAATGGGAAGACAATTTTTGTTTTGTCTGTCAAGTGAGGTTGAACTGAAGTTGGCTCACTTTTATGATGATGGATGTTAAGACACAGGGTTATGAATCTCCTTTTGCCTTGTGCTGTGGCACAGGTCATCGTTATTAACAAAACAGGCCATGATATTAATGATAGTGCTTTTATTTTTTAATAACATTTTCAAAAAAAATTTTGTAGTTATAGATTGAGAGAATATAACTTTTTTTTTCTTTAATGTGCTATGGATCAAACCCAGTGCCTCCCACATGCTAGGCAAGTGCTCTGCCACTAAGCTACAGCCTCAGCCCCATAATTGTGCTTTTAGAAAGCACAAAATATAGTCAAAGAATAAATGTTTTCATTATCAAAAATTGTTTTTAGTAAGAGTTAGGGTATGCTCAGTGGTAGGTAGCCTGTGTGCTTAGCATACACAAGGCCCTGGGCTTTATTTCCTTTTACATTTATCATTATCACCCTAATCATTACTGGTGGTTGTGGTGATAATTTGAAAGGGACTAGAATTCATTATTGGACATTTGATAATTCCTTTATTCTTGCATTTGTTTATTCAATCAACAGATACATGAGTGCCTGCTTTGTAAAACTTTTGATCCTGGGTATGCATTGGCAGACTGGCAAATGAAGTGTTTCTGCTTTCATTAATCTTCCAGTCTATATGGGGGACAGTTGATACCCATTATAAAACAGGAAAACCATAAATAAAATCTTGGAATTGGGGATGTAAACTCAGTTGAAGAGTGTGTGCTCGATCCCCAGTACTACCAACCTAACAAAAATAAATAAAAATTTAACAGAAAACTTTTACAAGAGCAGTACCTCATAATCAGAACAGAAAGAAGGGGCAAAGTAAATGGTTTGGTTGACTTGAGTTTTAGGGGTCCTCATTTCTTTTCAAAGAATTTGGGAAGTCTGTTCTTGGCTTATGGGGAAAATGAGTGCTGTATTATGAGATTCTTAATCCTGAGTCGGGTTGCTTACATTTAAGGAAGAGTGGCTGTTGTTTACTTAGTCAAAAGATGGAAGCTATTCATTACTTAGTCAAAAGATGCTTCCTAAATCTCTTTGAAGCATAGAAATAATTGACCTGGAGGGTAGGAAATAATAAAAGGCAGTTCACTGGTTCCTTTTTAAGCCAAGTTGCAACAATAGAAATTACTTTGTTTGAGAAGCCACCAAGTATCAAGCATACATATACATAAATGAAAACAATAAGTATGGTCTGAAGGAAAACAGTTATATCTTTTACCATTAATTCCACTTATCCTTTTGAGTCACACTATTCTGGATTTGAATCTTGAGTTTGACTCTCCTGTATAACTGTGTAGCCTGAGTCTTGATTTCCTTATATATAAAATGAGAATAATTCTACCTGAAGACAATATAGTTGGTGATTGTGAAGATAGAATTTGGAGCCAACTGCCTACATTCAAGTCTTAGCTTTTCACCTGAATTAGTTTAGCTGCGAATAATTGGGCAAGTTGCTTAGCCTGTCTGTGCCCTAGTTTCCACATGTGTAAATGGTGATAATAATAGCACCTTTTATGATTAATGTGAGAATTAAGTCAGTTGGTATTCACAAAGCATTTAAAAAGGCACAATAATACATTTATTATTTTAAATCATTATACATAGATGGGTTGTTAGGGCTTGATAACATGTATTAAAAAAGTGTAGGTATTAAAAAAATACCTACACATTGCCTAGCATACTACTAATTCTTCCTAAATACCAAAAACTTAAGTAGCAGATAATTTATCCAATTTCATCTCATATAAACTTTTTAAAAAATACATTTTTAGTTGTCAATGGACCTTTATTTTATTTGTTTGTATGTGGTGCTGAGAATCGAACCCAGTGCCTCACACATGCTAGGCAAGCGCTTTACCACAGAGCCACAACCCCAGTCCCTCATATAAACCTTTTTAGAAGAAATCCTGCCTCTCTTGTTGATTGTACCTATCTTGTTGATAGAGTACATATACCAAATTTCTTATGCTACTTATAAAAGTCTACTAAGGGAAAAACAGATCATTTATTTGGTTAGTAAATGAAGTTAAAGGTACTACCAGAAAGTAAATGTACCCATGGTGTATGATTTCTTGATTTAGTAAACAAAAATCAGTTGAATGTTAATCTCATTCTCATAGGTATTTACAAACTTGTGTATTGAAAGCCAATTTACCACTAAAAGAAAAAAAATACCCTCTCAAGTATTATATAATCCACTTGCTAATGTTGCAAATTCCTAACTTAACATTATCTTCCCTACTTCTTTGCATCTTTAATACAGCCATTAATCTCACTACAAGGTTTCACCAAAGATAAATCGCTGTGTAACCCACTTCAACCTCTTTTGTTCAACCAGGAAGCCAGACGTGTTAAATGACTTAAAAAAAAAAAAGAAAAAAAAAAAAAAAAACATACACACGCACACATATAATTCTTATTGGAAATCTTAGTATTTTGAAGTTTGAATTGGCAAAATAAGAGACTTCATCTATTTTGTCTTTTGAAATTACTTGACATAAGTTTGCTTTGGAATAGAGCTTCTGTGTCTTTAAAAAATACACAGTGAGTCACCCCCTGCTCTTTTGGTAGATGCCTGGCTAGTGAACAGCTAAGCTGCTTTAGGCATGTAATAGAACATTCCATTTCCTGTTCCCTTGCTGACACAGAGGAGTGTTCCTGCTGGCAATGATCTAATCATAGTGCAGTAAGAAACATGGCAGTTTGATAAAACATGGTGGAGACAGCGGCTGAAATGGAAGCATATGTTCTAGAAGACATTCTTGAGGTAGGGTTAGGTTTGTAAATGAAATGAAAGTTGAAATCTTAACAAAGAAATCTTATCTGCTGGAATTATTTTACAGATGAGTAGATTAGAGGAGAGAGCAAAAGAGAGGCAGAGCATAAAAGCAGGACACGGTCAGACCTTATTCCGTGTGAGAATGTTGTTAGTCTTGTTCACACTATTACCATATAAGTCTAGAATTATTTTATTTAAACTTCATGTTTCATAAATTGCAGATACGTGTTCAGTAGGGAAATAAAAAACGGAGAGGGGGTTTGGACTTAATAAAAAGCCTTGTGTGGTGGTGACCTTTAGATTAACTCATTAGAAGGTGGGGTCTGCAAAGCAGCTTTGAGTAGGTTTAGTATTTTATGTCTTAGAATTCATTTACATATCTAAGCCTAAAGCTGTGCTTTCAATTAACTCTTTAAAAATGGCTGGTTATTTTATCTTAAAACTAAGTATATCAAGCTAATTGCTTAATTTAGGTGGCACACTCTGATCCTAGATTTCTCATGTGACTTTGATTACTATTAAGTACATTATGAAATTTAAAATTTTAAAAACTAAAATTTTAGAGTTTGAATGCTAAAGTGCTATCAATAAAATTTTCCAGTAATTCAAGCTGTGAGAATTTCAAATTATATATATATTTCCAGCTGCATCAATTTTATAAAAATCTGTATAAATCAAGGAAATACATGTTAAGGTGAAACTATAATTGATTTTGTCCTTAGTTATAGTATACTACCAAAAATTGTATTTATAGATAAAGGAACTTCAATCCCATTTTCTTATCTGCTTGGTAGTAGGTTTTTTTGTTGTTGTTTTGTTTTGTTTTTCTTTTTCCTCATTAAGGAAAAAAACCTGCCTAATTTAGATGAAGAGGATTTCTGATGGTGAGTGATAGTCCTAATACTTAGGCTGCTAGGATAATTTTTATTAACTATTTCACTGTCTCCAGGAAAAGATTTTATTGTGGGGAGAGGGCTTAGGAGAAGCTGCAAAGAGAAGCTAGGCGGGGTTAGTAGGAGAAAAAAGCCTATGCGCATTATAAAGTGCTGCATGATCAATGAGCATTTTCTGGAGTCCCTCAGTGTGTGCCTGGAGCTGACATTGCAGCAAGTCTCATGGTGGTTCTGCGGAATGAAAACTGATTCCATTGTATTATCTACCTCCTTGCAGACACCTGCCAACATACTCTTTTCCCCTCTTTGCTAAAAACTATTTTGTGGTTAATTTCCATTCTTGTCTTCTTTCCTTTCCTTTCCTTTCCTCCCTCCCTCTTTCTCTGTTTCCTTTGGTACTATTAGTGAGTTCCCTTAAAAACAATGTGGTAAAATTATCTACTTAGGAGTAGTTGTTTACACTTTCATCAAGAGACTTTAGTAATTATGAGTGGTCATGTGACTTTTTTAGTGGCTCAGTTTTTAACATTCTAATTAGATTATAAAGTTATAGTGACACATTTTAATTTGCACTTAAAAATTATGCTTTGGATTTTACAGAAGTAAAATATAGATGTTGATGAAGCTTAAGGTTTTTTTCCTTGGCCATTTAAAATTTCAGCATGTAATAAATTCTAGAAGTTTTATTTATTTTTGGTGAAAAAAAATCCACTTAGGCATAGTTTTATGCTTTTAAGTACAGATTTTTTAAAACACTATCTTACAGTTAGATTTTCATTAAAATTGGTTAAGTTTCTGTATTACCTAATTTATTCATTGTTATTATTAAAATAACCTCTGCAGTTTTAATTGTTGGTCCTGATTTTCCGTCTATCTATCTTAATTCACTTGGTTTCTTTTACCTGTTGCATTAAACCATATTAAGTGAGTGGTATTCTTTATTTACATATTATGATTTAATTAGTGTTTATAATGAGTAGGCTAGATGTGAAAATTTTCCAAGTAATAATAATAATAACATTATTTTCCAAAATGACAAGTACTTATAATGATCTCATGCTAAAAATAAAAGTGCAGACAATACATTTAGTAATTCTAAGGTGAAATGTGTTATTTTCTAAAGCACCTCATATTGTAAGTAAATAGATATGTATTAAGTAAGCTTCCCAGAAAAATGAATTTAAGAAGTTACCTCCTTGTATACAGGTCTGAAAATGAATAATGACGTTTTTCCACTTACCAAGTGACAATTTTATATTTTGAGCTATTAGAGGGTTGTTTCCTATTATTTTCACAATGTGAAATTTTATGTAGATTCTATTTAAGTTAAATTAAGGTTGAACTTCTATTTTTTTCTGTTTTTGTAGCTTTATCCTTTGAATCATGAATTTTTTTTAAGGTGCTTTTATTATAATATCTTGGTAAAAGGGAACAGTGTCGTAAGTGAACATAGTGCAAATTAGTTCTCATAATACTGTGGTTTACCTTTTAGCTGATTGCTTATTATATATACCCACATGAATTTAAGTTGGTTTTTTTAGTTAAAATATGGAAGTTTCTAAAATTGGTAACTAAACTAGAAAAGGTTGCTTTCAGTTTATATGATTACTTTTCAAATGTTTAGGGTAATGAATTAAAGAGAATAACCTATTTCTGTTCCTTTGCCCCCTTTCTGTAAAAGGAACTCTAATAGGAAAATAAATAAAGGTAGAGTTAAAAATAATAGGGATGAGAACCCATATACTTATTTCTTATAATGTTTGTTATTTTTCTTGAGACATGATCATAATTTTAACATTTTGATGTGAGTCTTAGTAGTTAAATCAATAGGAAGAAAAAGTCTTCCAAATTTTTAATTTTTTTTTGTATATCCTAAATTTGTATGACCAAGGACTATGTATATGAACCTGATGTTTATAAGTAGACTTTTTAAAAATATGAACATTCTGAACAGAAAGAAACATTTCAGAAACTTGATTACCATATATTCTGATTTTATTATTTATAATTGAACCAGTTTTAGTAGTTTCTTATAAAAATTGACTTAGAAATGAGGCATCTTCACAAATACTTAAATGGTACTTTAAATTCAGGATGCTTTTTGTCAGAATGTAGTATTTGATCATTTTTTACTTTTAAAAATAGCAATTTTGGGCTGGGGATGTGGCTCAGTTATAGAGTACTTGTCTGGCCTCCTGTAGACCCTGGATTTGAACCCCGGTACTGCAAAAATGAAAAAAAAAAGAAAAGCAATTTTTATGAAGATAAGAATATTTCTAGTAAGATAAAGCCCCAACTCTGTAATTGTTTCTTAGGCACAATGGATTTGGAGATTTGACCGAGCTCTTTAGATATGAACTGAATAAGGGTCAGATCTAAGCAAAGTAAATAGGTTTATTATAGAACTTTTTCTTGCTTTGTATTTATCTTGGTATCAGAGGGCTGTTTTGTTTTTGATTTTTAAATAAGATTGAAAGAGTTACAGGGAAGTTATTGCCCCTCCCACCTTTTGCCCATTTGTTAGGACTGTGGACTAATAGTGGTAAATGGTGGGTAAACAGGGAAAATCCACTTGCTGTTTACCATTATTTTTTGGTAATGATACCAACTCTCCCAAGTAATAAATAGCCTCTTTTGACAGTTTCTTGGTATATTTCTTTTTATCCTATAAAATGTTTTAGCTTATGTAATGTACACTGTTAATATACTATACCAGTAAATCTTTTATGGATTTCTAAAGTTATATTTAGTGTAACCATGGTGACATTTTTTACTAGGAAGAGTTGGAGTAACTCTTAGGAGATAAGTGTAAGTAGAGTTAGAGATTAAAAAGTTGGAAAAAATATACAAATTATTTGAGTCATTACAAGGAATATTTCCCATTTATTGAAAAGTTTTGGAATTAAATCCAATTACGTTGGACCATAAAATCCCATAATTACACTCACATATTTACTAAGTACCTGCAGTGTGCTGGACACTTTAGAAATTCCATAAGGTTAGTCCAGCTAATTTTGTTTCAGAAAAGGAAAGTGCAGAAAAATAAATGTTTATTATTGGTATTTTAAATAGTCTTGAATTCAGGTTGCATGCAGATGTGAATATTGATATTTTACTTCATTGGCTCTATCTGAATAGTTTGAAACCTGTTTCCAGCAGTGCCCTTAGAAAGCCAGTATCCTATCTTGTATCCTTTATCTACATCTTTAGATTGTCTTTTTTATGTGTCTCCTGTAATATATACTTAAGAGTGTGTGGCTCTCAACGTTCTCTGGATCTCATTTTTATCTTTTTATTTGATGATTTTTTTTATCTTTATCATATAAAACAGTATATATATGTATATAATATACACATGATTATATGTATTAAACATGCATGCTCCTACTAGTATGTTATGGACTGTGGATGCTCTTATTTGGAAGTCTAGTTTATCTTGGAAGGATTGGGCAGAAGTTACAACATTGCTTTCATATATCAGCTTTGGGAGAATGCATGGGAGAATAGCAGAAGGTAGCTAATATATACATTTATGTTAATTAATATCCCCATAAAGACGTATTTTAGTGGAATATGGAGATTCCAGATGGCTTGCAAAAAAAGGTAGTGTAACTAGAAGTTTGTAAATTAATTTATT